>NC_088693.1:22910242-23090242 GCF_028017835.1 Emys orbicularis | reverse complement strand
GTACTCTGGTGAACTAGAGGCCTGGTCTACACTGGGGGTGGGGTCGACCTAAGATACGCAACTTCAGCTATGAGAATAGCGTAGCTGAAGTCGACGTATCTTAGGTCGATTTACCTGGCGTCCTTACGGCGCGGGGTTGACTCCCGCCGCTCCCACATCGACTCTGCTACCGCCTCTTGCCGCTGTGGAGTACAGGAGTCGATGGCAGAGTGATGGGGATCAATTTATCGCGTCTACACTAGACACGATAAATCGATCCCCGATAGATCGATCACTACCTGCCAATCCGGTGGGTAGTGTAGATGTACCCAGAGTCTTAGGCACTGGCTCCTCTTCCTGCTCCAAGTCAAGAGGTTAGCTCAGACAGGGATCCTAAAATCTCCTGGACACCCTCACACTCCCATAGAGCACATTACCAGGTTTGGGACCATGGTACTCTCCCCTTTGAACACCATTTCTCTACTTTATAATCCTACTCACTGGCCCTAATGGGGTTCTTGGGATCCTTATTTCAGACCTCCTGATTTCAGAGGCTCTGAGCAGACATTCATACAGAGGTCACCTCACAGAGATGGGCCTCAGCCCACTTGGAAGTATTAGGAGGAGGAAGATCAACTTCAACAGATGGAGCCACTCCTGATAAAGCAGTGGCATTGACCTCACCATTGCCACCTGATGATTTCAGACACTTTCAGGACCTCTTGAGAAGGATTGTGGCATCACTCCAGATTGCCCTAGAGAAAGTCCAGGACTCCACTGACAAGTTGCTGGACATCCTCCAAATGGAAGGCTGTAGCAAGATGGCATATCCAATCAACAAAGCTATACTGGAGCTGGCCAAGATTGTGTGGCATACCTCAGCCATCTATGCCCCACCCTCCAAAGGACAGAGAAAAAGTACTTAGAAAAGTCCACTTTAGTTCCCACTCAAATTGTAGAGTTTATTGGAACAACTCTGGACTTGATTTCAGCCAGAGCATACTTACCTGAGGACTGATTCCAGGTGAATTTATTGCTCATCTTCAACATAGCCCTCAAACAAGAGTTCAATCCTGCCTGGTCCTCCTAGGCCACGTGGTCTCCTCCGCTTACATGAAAACCCTTCTCAAGGCTCCATTACCAGTGTCTTCAGGCATGGTTACAGACAGTCTATGCTCCAAGCAGTGACAACCTGGCCAAACAAGTCTCAATCCCCCTCAGAGTCCTGACATCCTTAACCTGGAGTGAGGATACAGAAGCCATATGTGTAGGGGTTCCCTCCATTCCCCCCAACCCATGAAGAGGCTGATTACAGACACTGGGCAGTGCACCTGGACAATCATATGGCTTAAGGTTCATGGTCCCAACAAGAGTTCAATCTACACATCAATCTCCTTGAATTGTGAGCAGTACAAGAAGCCTTCAGAAGATTCCTGCCTTTCATCCATGCCCAACACATTCAGGTCATGTTGGACACTATGACTACAGTATACTGCATAAGCAAACAGGGAGGAGCAAGGTTCTCCCCACTTTGCACAAATGTTATCAAGCTGTGGAACAGGTGTATCCGTCACCAGCTCACCCTCTCTGCAGTGCACCTCCCAGGAGTAACGAACATTTTGGTGAAAACCTCAGCAGGCACTTCTATAGGGACCACAAGTGGAAACTGTATGACTTGGTGGTATAGAATATCTTCCGACAGTGGGGATTCCCACACTGTGCGACCTCTTTGTGTTCAAAGACAACAAGAAGTGCCAAACCTACCATTCCTGAGCAGCTTGGGGTCATGATTCCAAGAGGACATGTTCCTAGTTTAATCGCTGGAGCCACTGATGTCTGCTTTCCCACCCATCCTTCTCTTCGACTCCTGAGGAAAACCAAGCATGACAAAGCATTGATAACTCTAATGGTGCCCTGCCAGCTGAGGTGGTTCTGGTTCCCCAGCATGCTTCAGATATCAGCACATCCATGCATAGGAATCCAGATGTTTCTGACCCTGCTGACTCAGGACAAAGGCAAGACCAGTCATCCCAACCCAGCATCCCTTCATCTAACAGCCTGATATTTGGATGGATGATGAGTTTAGAAAAGTCATGTTCAGAGGTGGTGAAATCCATTCTCAGTAATAGGAGGAAAATCTCTATGAGAAAATGGAAGAGATTTTCTATGTTGTGCCAACATCCCTAGATATCTCCAGAGGACTTGGAGATCCCGACCATCTTGGACTACCTCTTTTCCCCCAAAAGAATTCAGGCCTATCTCTCGGCTCATTGCATGTGAAAGCTTGGGGCCATTATGGCAAACCTTCCCTTCACAGTCTTCCATAAGGAGGTAACACCCAAGTTCATTCCAAAGGTTCCCTCTGAATTCCACATATCAGGTCATACACCTTCCTGTCTCTACCTGAAACCTCACTTCACCACTGAAGACAGGAAGCTCCATTCCCTGGATGTCCATCAAGACTCAGCTTACTACCTGCAAATGATGAAACACTTCAGGAAGTCTCTGGGTCACTTATTTTTATTGCTGAGTGGATGAAGGGGGAAGCAATCTCCTCACACTGACTTTATAAATGCATCCTGCTTTGTATGAATGGTTGGAAACTCCTCTCCATCAAAGTGTGTAAGCTTACTTCACCAATGGCAGGCTCCCCTTGGTGGCTTCTCTTCAGGGTGTTCCCCTCCTGGAGATCTGTAAGGAGGCAATGTTAGGCTCTGTGCGTACCTACGCTCGATATTACACCCTCGTACAAGATTCTTCAGTAGACACATTCTTCGATACAGTAATTCTGCGGTCTGTTGCGTAGCATGGTTCCTCACATTCCCCTTCTCCATGAATGCTGCTTGGGAGTAAACTACAGTGGAATACTCATAGTGACCACCATTCATAAAAGAAAGGAAGGTTACTTACATTAAAGTAACTAGAGTTCTTTGAGATGTGTGTTCCCTATAAGTATTCCACTATCTGTCCTACTCTTATGCTTCAGATCCTTTCTAAAGGTGTAGAGAAGGAACTGGGGAGGTAGTCAGTTCATGCCTCCCCTTTTGCCCTCAGCTTGGAGCACAGGGAGCCACAGATGTAGAGTAATGGACACTGTTAGTGAAAATTTTTCCAGTCTCCGGAACATGTTGTGCTTGCAAACTCACAGTGAAATACCCATCTGGACCACACATCTCAAGGAACTCCAGTTACAATCTGGTAAGTATCCTTTCTTTACTTACGCTTGTGTCT
Source organism: Emys orbicularis (assembly GCF_028017835.1). Lineage (NCBI taxonomy): Eukaryota > Metazoa > Chordata > Testudines > Emydidae > Emys > Emys orbicularis. The sequence goes on along the minus strand of NC_088693.1, from coordinate 23,087,032 downwards.
AACTTTAAGCATGTGAATAGTCCTATTGAAGTAAAAGGGAAAGCTTATGTGCTTAAAGTGAGGCACATGATTGTCTTGCTGAGTTGGGGCCTCAGCACATGAAGGGATTATAATCATGGTTTTTTTAAATGTAAGGAATGTTGTCATAACATCTACAGTACAGTGTCGGTAATAAATGAAGTATTACGATGCTGCTATTCTCCAAACATTGTTCAACTGATTCGCTTACTGAAAACGTGTATCTCTGGATTCTGTGGACTGAAAATCAATAGCGAAAACCATAAGCTACATATAATGGTGTATATCATGGTCCAACCCCTCCAAGAGTATTAATGTGTTAAATGTATAGTAGTTTTAATTAACGTTTTTATTTTTAAAATCATGTTTTAAAATAATGTGTATAGTTCTGTGTTTTCTTTAATCTCAGCAGTTAGATAATACAGCAAGTTTGGTAATAAATAATTCATGTAGAATGTTATCTTGGTAGTTCTCATAAATCCAGTTATTTATTGTTACACTTTTGAAAATTAAAGAACAGAACAATGGGTTTCAAAAGGGCTTTTACAGGGGAAGAAGTTGTGGGTTTTTTTCCTTTTCTTTTCCTACAATTTTTTTTTCTGGGCTGGGGAACTTTAAATTTTAATGTCTGTTAGGTAATATTGACAGAATAATTGGTTTGCATGTTAGGGATATAATTGTGAATAAAACCTTGGCCTTTTAAAATAGGTAATATATGTATCAGATATGTCTGCTTCATAGATTAAAGCTACGGGCATTTATAAAAAGAAGTATTTAGGTCTTGGTGTTATTTAAAGATTCCTAATTTTTTAACTTGCCTTTTAGACTTTATTTAGTTATGCAAGATATCACCATATTCAGAATTTTTTATAATAAACATGTCTAGTCAAAGAAAGCATTAATGAAGCAATTCCCCAAATAAAACAGCCCATCATATCTGAGTTGCAGCAGAGAGAAAGTGTGGTCTTTGTAGTTTAATCAAGATCACAAGACTTGTTTTGAGCGTCTGTCATCTTTAATTTTACGGCACTTCATTTCAGAGTGGGACTGCCAGGGTCACATGCAATTAAAACACAGGCAAGATTTGTCTTGTGAAATCTTAACATAAAAAGTAATGTGTTACTCTATTTTAACTTTTCTACTGAACTCTGTGAACTCACTAATTACTTTTCCCCCTCTTGTCACCTTTTGATATGACATGTATTTTATAGAGGAGATGGAAGTTTGGAATTTTTTTCTATCATGCATATGATTGAGGATAACAACATTAAACCAGAGAAAAAAGGAAATGTATTTTTCAGAAATACATTTTTAGAAATATCTGAGCGTTACTCCTTCAATTACAAAGGGATTGGAGGATCAAATTCTAGGAAATAACCATTAATCTGCTTAACTAGGGCAGGTAGACGTGTAATAGCAAACCAAGGATTTTATTGAGGCCAATCACATGGGCTGGAGTTTATTCTTTTGCAGGCGGAGGAGCGGTAGAGGGAGGGTAAAGGGCCTTTAATGTGATAGGCCATGAAAAGCACTAAAAGGCAGTGTCTGTGTAGCTTCTTTATAGCTTTAGCACAGTTGTTGCATCATAGTGATCAGTAAATTGCATAGACCCTTATTAACCTTATTGATAAGGAGCTTAGGGAAGTCCCATTCAGTCCACAATATATTCTTCTTTTTGTTCTCCTGTCTGTCTCAGTTTGCAATCCCAGTTTCTTTGTACAGAAAGCCTTTATGTTGCACCTCACAATTCTGTGCAACTACTTTGCTGATTTAAGTTGGAGCAAGGGAACTGTAGAGCAGAAAGAGCAGGAGTACACATGGGACCCTGGGCCTATTTAAATATGGCTGGGACACCTGGAGAATGTTTGAAAATTTTGCTTTTAAAGAATCTTTTATATTGCTCTTCTTTCAATGCAGCTGGGGTCTGTGGGGATCAGGGGATTATTTTTGATACCTGTCTAAAAGAGTTATGTCTACACTGGTTTCCATCCCTAGCTACTAATTAACCTTATTGTATACAGGAAACAGTCTATTTAATACCTGCATTCTTTCTCTAATGTCATGTAAAATGAAATCTACTGTGAAATCTAGTTAGCATTTGCCTTTTTGAAGTCATTTTTAAGTTTCCAGTCCTGGTGACTGTGACCTCAAAACTGATAGCTATAAAAATGGTGAGCCAGTCCCAATTTCAGCTTCAATAGGAATTTACTTAAATGTTCTCCATTCACCTGACTATGCTGATGCACATGTAGGGAAGTGCACATTTTGGCACTTAACAGTGATTTCACAGGAACCATCCATTTCTAGGTCACCATATCCCAGCAAGGCCATATGTTCCTGCATTCTCTCCTAAGTAAAGGAGCTTTTTCTTTTGACTGGTGAGGCTAGACTTTGACTGTTGCAGTATAGAGGAGAGATATAAAAAATTTAATTAGTGATGGCAAAAGCAGATACATTAAAAAGAAACAGGAAAAGATGTTCAAAAAAATCCCACCATGAAATCTAAGAGGTGGCAAGGACTGTATGAAGATTGAGAGATCAATTTAAACTGCATAAAGGCAATGTGGAAAACCCCACACATTTTTAAGGCTTTTTAAAGTCTGGTGCCCGATATAGATTTTTAAACATGTATAAACTATTCTATGGATGTGCAAGTCATTGTCCTGCATCACACATTTTTGAAAATTATGCCCACTAATCTAAACTTTTGCATACTATTCATTTTTCTTTTTGTACTTGAGCAAGAAAAGGAGTTTGCACCAGTAATGCTACCATAAAACTCAGCCAAGCCTTTGCTTTTGCATTCACTAACATTTCCCAGCTTAATCACAGAGTGTGAGCTAAACCAAAGGTAGGGTGATCTACTGCTAAAGGAACTGATCCTCCAGCTTCAGCAACAGGGGTTTTTCAAACTGTGAAAGAAAGCAATTCCAGAAAAATGGATGTGAATGATTTGCCCTGTTTTCCTCCCTTTTGCTTTTTGCAAATAGTCATGGGAGTGAAGTTTTGTTCATATGAATATTCATGGAAAATGAATTTTGGGGCTGATAGTCGTAGTGGGCCAGACTCTTGTACTTTTACTCATGTTGAGTAGTGCCTTATCCTGTCTGATGTCATGTTGAAATCAATGTGGCTATTCATGGAATAAAAAGTTACTCATCATGAGTAAGGGTATCCAAATCTCGCTCTTCATCATAGAAATGTGGGGCTGAAAGGGGCCTTCAGAGGTCATCTAGTCCACCCCCGACCCACTTATTGAGGCAGGACCAAAGTATCCCTCAACCATCCCTGACAGGTATTCATCTAACCTGTTCTTAAATTCTCCAGTGATGGGGATTCCACAGCCTCCCTTGGTAACCTTTTCCAGTACTTATATATCCTTATAAGGAGAGAGTTTTTCTTAATATATAACCTAAATCTCCCTTGCAGCAGATGAATCTGATTACTTATTGCCATATTTTTAGTGGACACAGAGAACAATTGATCACTGTCCTCTTTATAACAGCCCTTAACATATTTGAAGAGTGCTATCAGGTCCTCTCAGTCTTCTTTTCTCAAGACTAAACATGCCCAGGTTTTTAAAAGTCTTTTTCTCATAGGTCATGTTTTCTAAATCTTTTATAATTTTTGTTGCTAGGCCTCTGCTTGTGCATTCACACCACAATTGCTGATATGCTGGTGTTAGTGATTGTGATGAATAGCTAATAGCTACTTGAGAGCAGTATAAAACTCAAGAGCAGTAAATTCAACAAATGCATGATTTAGACCGGGGTGGGCAAACTACGGCCCGGTTGGGGGCCGCACCAAGCGGCTCAGCCCTGCTCCGGTGCTCCAGCCGGGATGCCGGGTCAGGGGCTGCATCACGCACTTGGCCTCGCTCCGGTGCTCCAGCCGGGGCGCCGGGTTGGGGGCTGCACCACACGGCTCCCGGAAGCCGCGGCATGGCCCCACTCTGAGGGTCGGGGGCTGCTCCACGCCGAGGAGCGGAGAAGGGACTGCCACTGCTTCCGGGAGCTGCTTGAGGTAAGCACCACTCGGAGCCTGCAACCCTGAGCCTCTCCCAACATCCCAACCCCCTGCCCCAGCCCTGATCCCCCCCCTTGCTCTTCAAACCCCTCAATCCCAGCATGGAGCACCCTCCTGCACCCCAAACCGCTCATCCTCAGCCCCACCCCAGAGCCCACACCCCCAGCCGGAATCTGCACCCCTTGCCGCACCCCTGCCCCAGCCCTGAACCCCCTCTGAACCCCTCGGGCCCAGCCCAGAGCATGCTCTTACACCCCAAACTCCTCATCCCTAGCCCCGTCCCAGAGCCTGCACACCTAACCAGAGCCCTCACCTCCTTCCACACTCCAACCACAATTTTGTGAGCATTCATGGCCCGCCATACAATTTATATTCCCTGATGTGGCCCTCAGGCCAAAAAGTTTGCCCACCCCTGAGTTAGATAGATGTATAAAGGTTGCTGTATATGGGATGTGATATAATGCTTAACAATTATATAGCATTATGGGTAGTGTTTACAAAACCCTGCCTCGATCCTTGGCCCATCTATGCAGTTAAATGAGATAAGCAACAATATGTCACTGCATCTTTCACAACTAGGATCATGCAAAAGTCCAAAAGCCAGAGCTCTCTTTTAGAATAAATGTAATAGACTAGATGAAGATGTGGTTGAAACTTTTGCATCTGGGTCTGCACATACCACCCCGCCTCCTCTCCAGCACACACAGTTACTTTGTGCTTGTGTGATTGAATATTCATTTTAATTTTGGCCTCACCCTATCGCTCTAATTTTTCTAGCAATGCTATATCAAGCAAGGCCTGACTCAGGTGGCCTAGAAAGGAAAATATTTAAATGTCCCCATACTTCCCTTAATACGTATGGCCTAGTTCCTCCTAGAGTCACAAACTGCTTCTACCTTCTCTGTGATAGACAATCAAATGCCAGATTATTTGATCATCCCATCCCATATCCCCAATCAGGGAACAGAAACAATATCATATGACTAGGGTTGTAACACCCTGGACATCATAAATAATGAAGAAAGGTGAATACACTGAATGAACACAGTTTGTGAATAATAGATTGAAATGAAATCTCATAAAGGGTCTTTTGAATAATTTTAAAATAACTTAATTCAGAAAAAAAAACACCTGTGCACGAACAATTTGCAAATAGATTTTTTTTTTAATATGGAGATATACCTATCTCATAGAACTGGAAGGGACCTTGAAAGGTCATTGAGTCCAGCCCTCTGCCTTCACTAGCAGGACCATTTTTTTGCCCCGATCCCTAAATGGCCCCCTCAAGGATTGAACTCACAACCCTGGGTTTAGTGGGCTAATGCTCAAACCACTGAACTATCCCTCCCCCTGTTGAAGTTCAGCACGTAAATTGTTTGAGATTATTAATAGTTCAAGCAAGTCTACTGATGGCTTTTTGATTGCACCACTGCCCTGAGTAATATTCACTATGCCTGCCACTTTTCCCTCATGCCACTTTTGTCACTCACCATGAAAAACCATCTATCCTTCTGCCTACCCTACTGTTGCTCTCAATATGCTGTGTCTTTTCCCTGAAGCTGCCGTTTCTCATTGAAGACAAGGCCAAGAATGCATTGGTCTTTAATCGGTCAGGGTACTTTGTCTTTGCATGTTTGCAAATTCCACTTATGCATTTTCAAAGCATAATTGACTGCAGCAAAATACATGGGATTGAAAGCAGGAGATATAAATGACTAACAGATTACCGCTGGAGAGGAGAGATCATAGATGCTTTCATTCCTGGTGTTGGTTGTGAAGTGTAAATGCACTCATGGACTTGGATTCTGTAGCAATAGCATCTAGAGTATACTAGTAAACCCTGGTTCTATATCACGTGTTTCTTGTTGTTGTCTTCAGCAATGAGCACAATGTTAAGTTATATGTATTCATCTGACTTCCATTTGGTGCTTCAAATTTTCTCTTCTCTATTTCAGTTGCATCAGGCTTACTGTGGATGGATGGCAATCTGGACAGTAAAAACTGTGTCTCCAAATGCCTAACATTGCAAATGTCTATTTCCCTTTGGAGATGGGGAAATTTCTGGAAGAAGTATTTGGATGTCTTTGTAACTGTCTTGCTAGAGTAACCTAAAATGTTGGAGAATCAGTGAAGGCAGATAGGTAGCAGACTTGGTGATTGGTCAGATACTTTACTTGGACTTTTTCCTGCTCTTACCCTACCTCTCACACATGATATATTTTGTACATACCATGATCCAGGTAAGCAACATTCACATACATTTTACACTTTTCTTTAGAAACCACATTTGACTTGTACACCCTGCATCATCTACTTAAAAAAATTAACTGAAATAATCTGGATTAACTGTGCAAGTTATTATTTTTTTTGCCTCTCATACTAAGCCCCTCTGCAAAACAGCTAGAAATTTACATTTTCAAAACATTAGTACAGCAAATTGCCATCTTTCTGTGCATGGCATTCTCTGTATTCTCATCATTTGAATGATTCAGGATCACTGTCTGGCAGCGTGAGTCACAGCATGCTCTCATGCATGCCTCTTTTTCAATTATATCTAAGAGGAAGACTGCTGGAGACCCATTTTTTCATCTTACACAGGACCCCAAAAGTGCCAGCTCTTATTTCAATACAATATTATGACAGTATGATAAAATGGATGTTAACAGGACACTGACAAATACGATCCATAGAGAGATAACACAATACATTATAGGGCAGAATGTATTACTCCTGTATTTTTATGAACACAAAATTATCTTTGTAAAGAGGGTCCTAGGATTTTATAGTTACACCCTGTGATACTCTATTTACTGTAGTATTTAGATACCTCTTCATTAGAACAGAGGTTTTGCATATTACATATATTTTTATTTTATCAGAGAGCCACCAATATCACTCTCAATTTACTAATGAAACTTGGCATTCAAATGATTCATCAGCATGTTGGATGGTGCAAAGCATAAAAGTAGATTAATACAGAATGCATTTTCTTTACCCATAAAAATGTACCTACTTATATTCTGTGTGCTGCCTTACTCAAAGCAAGTATGTCATTTCCTTACCATAGCAGGTTGCGTTAAAAATGAGCTTAATGTGTGAGAAAGCCATTATTGCACTAATGAAAAACCCTATAGTATTTGAATTTTTCATCATAGACTATTTGTTTTGTAGCACACAGCACTAGTATTTACTGTCACCAGTACAGTACGCATTGTAATTAAGTTACAGTAATTGAAATGGTGAATGGTTAAAATAAGATGTTAATCTGCAAAAGTGGACCCCCTCCACGAGACATTTTCTTTGAATGTTTACTATGAACTTTTTACTCTGTTTAAGTGAGAAACCTCATGTAAAGGTTCCAAAGGGGTCAGGTTTCCAGGAAGTGAGCCTTTTCTATTCTTTTACACAACAACTGATTTTATCGTTTGTAAAATACCATAATCTTTTATAGTGCCCTTTATTATTTAGATCTCAAAATATATTTCATGCTGGCTAGCACTGCACTGGAACGTTAGTTAACATGTCACATGTGTGCAGTTTTCTAACCCATACGTGGATACATCTAAGTCTGCAGGTTCCATATCTGCTTAAATTAAGGGTTTGTTTGGTATTTTAGTTTGCATTTGTTTTGGCAAAGGCTCTGACAGGCATGCAGGGACATGCATATATTAGAAAGAGACCATGGCTCTTTTATCCAGAGATAGATCTATATATTTTTTCTAGACAGGAAGGAAAGCAGGCTCCTCCATGTTGGGCTTTGTTGCCATATAAAAGTTGAACCACTTTTTAAGTATACCAGAATAGTTCAAGAGGTACAAAAGAAGGGGATGGACTATACTGGTATAAAGCACCTTTATACCTACCTAATGGGACTTGTACCAGCATAATTATAACGATGTAAAATCATGCCCTTAACTGAAATAGTTATCTTATGTGTGTAGATCAGGCCTTGCTTATCCATCTGTGCCATAGCATCGCAAAGGTTGCAAGTTCTTCCAGAGAAGACCATTTCACACCCTTTAGTATTTGTCCCCCGTGCAGGGTTCGTTAGTTCTTAGGAGAGCTAGTTCTGATACACTGGCAAACCAACATAGGGCTAAGAAACAGGCCAGTTTAGCAGCTGACTTTGAGGGTAAGGGATTTAAGAAAACATTAGTGTCCCCAAAGGAGTCCTATTCAAGATTTGGGTACGACAAGGGAAGCAGTTCTGGCTAGAATGCCAAATTATCTGGTTTTGGTCACTCCAGGGTATATACAGTGAAGGCTGGGGCACACGTTTTAATTGTGTCAGAAGATTTACCACCAACTGCATTTGCAGTCAAATAATTCAAGGTTTTCTCCCACAGGCTGGTGGTCCTGGTTAGGGCACCAGAAGTCCTATAATGTGCTGACTAGTTACACTGTGTTTCCTACTCTGACACATCTTCCCATTTTTTACTGACAAATTGGTCATCCATTTTCACCTGGTTCCCCCTCATGTAATGACTCAGGCCACCATGGTGCTTTTATTTTACAGAATCTGTACAGGGGTTCTTGGAGGTGTCCATTGGTATCTGTTGTTTTGTACATTCACCTAAGTTTAGACACTTAGGCATGGTATACATTTACATAAATAAATCCAGGATGTATTTAGAGCTGTCTAAACCTCAATAACCTTGGGCTTGTTTATACTCTGATGAACTTCTGGCAAATCCCACAACTTACTTATTGTTAGGTAAGCAAAGAAAACCCTTCAAGTTGACTGTGAGGCATCTGTCTTTAAGATTTCTAAAATGAGCATGTGCAGGAAGGAGTGGGCTCTAACAGCATAAGGTTTACCCCTCCACCACATTATGTTTGACAAGAGGCCCGAGACAGATGCACACTTGCTTCTTAATTAGTGAGCTTTTTCCTTACACCCATTAAATTCTTCTAGATGCTCTTACAATAGAGAAGAAAGGCAAGAAACAGAGCAACCAGTGACCACTCTGTAACCTCTCAAAGCACACTTGAATTAAGGGAGGAAAAGACATCACAATCTGACGTGTGTGTGATGGATTCCCCCTTTGGGCTAGGGAAAGTTTAGGGTCAAAGACCTGGTATCTTCTGTGAATCCCATACAATACAGATAGGGAGAAGGAATTTTATGGTAAATCTGAGGCCTTGCTGTGTAGGGCATATTTGAACTTTGTATCTGTTATGGTCTTGTACAGGTAAATAAGACTTTTGAGTCTCAGAAACTTTATCTATCTGTCTAGTTTCATACTAGTCTATAACTGTGCAGAAGATGGCATTACTGTCCTCATGATTATGAGTGGGTGAAGTGACGTGTAAGATCCTGGAAATGTTGCCTTTTGTTATATGTGCTGTTTGGCTTGGGATATAAGGACTCATACCATAGATTTAGAGATGTCACCTTTCTTAACTTTGTCAATATAACTTTTTCCTAGCAAGTGAAAACGGGCCATTTTAGGGAAATTTGGTGGTTTGCACAGGGCTTTGCCTCTGAGACGAAGCTATATAGAAAAAGTGAGTGTACCAGGATCACAGTCTTTTGTAGCAGGTCCAAAGGCATTCTCATGAGGAGCGTGGTGAGTCAAGAAAGCCCATGGTTACCCTTCTCTGGAGTTGACATCTTGTTATTATCCAGAAGTGAGGGCCTGGAAAGAAGCTCAGGTGGACAGACGTCTGCTGGAGTAGAGACACTCTCCCCTTTTCATTCATTTTTGGAACTGCCCTTTGACCAGAGGAAAGCCGAGTGAGGGCTGAATAGGAAATAATTGGTTGTGATACCACGTGTTTCATTTCTTCAAGAAAGTTTGAAAAACATATAAAGACAGCATGGGGGAGAGGCAGTATTGACCGAATCCCCCAGGTGGCCATCAGTGGAAAAAAATGGTGACTCTAAGGCAGGGTTCAGCAACCTTTGGCACACGGCTCACCAGGGTAAGCACCCTGGCGGGCCAGGCCGGTTTGTTTACCTGCCACGTCTGCAGGTTCGGCCGATCACGGTTCCCACTGGCCGCGGTTCGCCATCCCAGGCCAATGGGGGCTGCAAGAAGCCGCGGCCAGCACATCCCTCGGCCCGCGCCGCTTCCCGCAGCCCCCATTGACCTGGGACGGCGAACCGTGGCCAGTGGGAGCTGCGATCGGCCGAACCTGCAGACGCGGCAGGTAAACAAACTGGCCCGGCCTGCCAGGGTATTTACCCTGGCGAGCCGCGTGCCAAAGGTTGCCGATCCCTGCTCTAAGGTAAGTCCTATTTAATAGAAACCTTGCTGATGGGTACCTAAGAAATTATTTGCAATGATAATGATAAATTCTAAGGCAAGAAAACTTTGAACTTTTAGGCTCAAGGTCTTGAAATCTGTATATGTCTTGTTTTTAAACAAACATCCACATTTGAGGGATAATGTATCATTCTTCCCTAGTATGTAAAATAATAGACAGTAAGGCCCTGCTCCTCAAAACATTAATGCACCTGAGTAGCTTTATACACACAGGACTACTCATGAGTGTAAAATTACTTATGCACATAAGTGTTTTCAGGATTGGTGCAAACTTAGCAAAATAAAAGAGAAAGGCAAAGGCCTCTGTGTTCCATCCAGTTCTGCCCCCCACTTTCTGCAGTAGTTGTAGTACATGATTAACTTAGAGTGATCAGAGGTCATTTTCACCAATACCCCAGTATAGTTTTGCCACTGAGAGTCTCAAATCAGCAACTTTAGGAGTTTCTGCGCTCCACCAAGTCTAGTCTTGGGAGACCTCTCCAAACCCAAGAAATCCCTATCTATTACATCAATACATGGTGAAACATCCCACTGCATAACCAATGCTATGGGAATTGTGCCCTTACCCTGTCCCGTATGTCAGAGACATCCTGAACTTTGAGGAGTGCACTGTAGCCACAGGACATAGGTGTGCAGAAAGCCAGCTTTGCTTCAATTTTGCATTGGCTCAGATGGTTGCACTGGTGAGTATTGCAGGGCCTGCACTGAACTCTCAGAACAAGGAAGAGTTTTGATTTCAAAACATCCTTGTTAGAGAAATAAGAAAAAAGTGTATAAAAGCCAGTTATTAATAAAACATATATTATGCCCACAGGACGGAGAGCTCCTTCCTTATTGTTTAGATAGCTCATTTATTGTTGATGTCTCTCTTTCCACTGAGTGTGCACAGAAGCCCTGAAATCCTTTTACATTTTTAATAAGATTATTTTTTTTCAAACTAGTGCAAGAAAACATGTATGCAATACTGCATAAATACTCTACAGAACTACATCATCAGAGGGAAAACATTCTCCAGTGTCTTCAGCTATCTGTGCTTCAAAGAGAATTGATGTTGTGAGAGAAACTGTACAGTTTTTAAGTTCTGGTGAAGGTGCTTCTACTATGTATCTCAGTGTATTTATGTTTAAAGCATCTACATTATCTTTCAGTATTTGCATTCAAGGGGAAAGCGTTTAAGTGTTTAGTGAACATCAGTTCATTCTCCGGTGGCTAAAAGCCAAGAAAACCACACTACCATATATTACTGTATGAGTTTGTTGTAATTTGCCGTCTCTTATCAGGTGGAATAATGATCACCTCTACCCTTTCAGTAGAATGGAGGATCTTGGGAAGAAAGTGCTCTACATCTGTAGCCCCACACTTGTCTTATGGTTTAAACATGAATAGGAATCTCAACTGAAAAATAACAGAGTTTGTGAAATACGTTTTTTAGTTCTTTGTCTTCAGTCTATAGTAAAGTAAACCATATATATATAAACATTCAGAAATCCTGTGGTGTTTGTCTTCAGTTTTGATTTTTTTTTCTTATCCTTTCACAGAGAAAGAAGTGCAAATGCACTGCTTTAGTTTATTGTGTATCAGTTTGATTTTGGACCCTGACTGTAAGTTGTTCTTTTGCACTAACCTATATCAGCATAAAAGTTCCACCATTCTCAGGCTAGTCATGGTGTGAGGAAGGATGGTGTAGTGGGGTGGTCACCCGCTCCAGCCCTGGAAGGGTTAAAGCCAGCCCTGGGAGAGGGCTGGGGCTGTGAAGCAAAGCCTAGGCTGATTGGGGAAGGCAGTAACAGCTGGAGCCATGTCCCAATCAGGCCCAGCTGATTCCTATAAGAGGCTGCGAGCCAGGAGCCCAAACTCTCTCTCTCTCTGCTTGTAGAGAGAGAAGGGCCTGGCTGCTAGGGAGCCGAGCGGGGTACTGGGAGTGGAGCAGGGCTGGGGGAAGGCTAGAGGAGCTGGGGAGCTCCAGCCTGGAAAACCCCCAGGCTGCAGGCCTAGCTGCGGGCCTAAGGCAAGTACTGGGGTTACAAAGGGGCAGCCCAGCAATAGGTAGAGGCCGCAGGTCCAGACCCAACCTTGCCTATGATGAGTGGCTTACACTGCAGTCTGCCCCAGGGCGCGGGGGCGAGTTGGTGACTGGCAGTAACCTACGACTGAGGCGAGGTGGGGGTAGTGGGTGGGGGTTCCCCGAGTGGGGAGACCCGGAGAAACAGTGGGGGTACTGCCAGGGGGCAGCACCCAGTGAAAGGGTCACCTGGGGTCTGGGAGGGACACGGGGGCCAGTGGTAGCGCGACACCAGCCGACAGGGGGCGCACCGGAGGCTGGAAGCTAATTCCCCGAGATGACCAGCAGGAAGAGCCGCCGGGTGAGTCTGCGCCCGGTTACAGATGGTTAGGGTACTAAACTAGAACTTAAGAAACCTGGGTTCAATTCCCCGTCTAGCAATAGCCTTCCTGCGTAAGCTTGGGCTAGTCACAAAAGGCATGTCTACACTTACTGGGGATTGACGCTGCTGTGATTGATGCTCCGGCAGTTGATTTAGCGGGTCTAGTGAAGACCTGCTAAATCGACACTGATCACTCTCCTGTCGACTCTGGTACTCCACTGGAACGAGAAGAATAAGAGAAGTCGACTGGAGAGTGTCTCCCGTCGACGCAACATGGTGTAGACACCGCAGTAAGTTGACCTAAGCTACATCGACTGCAGCTACATGAATAATGTAGCTACATGAATAATATAGCTGGAGTTGCGTAACTTAGGTCGACTTACCCCCATAGTGTAGACCAGGCCTAGACTCAGATCCAAAAAGGTATTGAGATCAATGGCAGTTAAGTACATAAATACCTTTGATGATCTGTAGCTTCAGTTCCACTTCTGTAAAGAGGAGGGTAATAGTATTTCATAGAGGGGTTGTGAACCTGATAAATACATTAAAGATTGTGAGGTACTTAGAGCCCGTGGCAAAGGGGCCATGTGACATGTAAGTGTCATAGATGGGTACTGGGTGGTTGCTTTTCTTATCCAAGGGTAATTATTTGCTATCGTTTTTAGGAGATCAGGTCACTCACACTTTACATGGTAACAAATCTGTGGCAAGCTAAGAGTTTATGGCTATCACTGTGCTGCACATTAGGGCAGAATTCATTGGAAGAGCTCGTGGGGGTAGAACACAGACCCCTACTGCTTGAGCTAACAGAGAATCTCCATTAGATACTAGCAGGAAAGGACGAGACACACAATTGATTCCATCTACAGAGGGCAGAGCTCTTTGCACGCACCAGCCAGTTCATGACAGCATTATTTACAACCTTTTATATTATTACATGTTCAAACAAGGAGTGTTGGAGATGGATGTAGATTATCAAATTATTAATTACTAATTTTAAAATGATGCCTGCCCCATGGTGCTTACAAATTCATTTCACATATAATATAACAAGAGGGATGGCAAGACAGTGGAAGGAGTAGGGAAGGAGTGGATCTGCAGGTGGGATTTAGAAGATAAGGATTGGCTTTGTGGATCAGCTCAAGAAGTGTGTTCCATGTGTAGGTACATCATGGAAAAAACACTGAGATTGTTATGGCAGAAGTGGACGAACCAGGGACCACTAGTGAGCAGAGCAAGCAGGGAGGTGATGGGATGAGACTATATCTGTTAAGCAGTGAGGAGCAGTGTTGTGTAGGGCCTTGATGACATGATTTCTGAGTAGAAAGTCAAGAAAACTAGTGTAACCTAAGAAGTTTTATACGAGAAAAATCTTTTTTTCCCCTTGAACTTTAGAGAAAGGACCAATAGGAGAGTGGAGGCAAAAGGGATTTGTTGTTCTCTTTTGGGAATCCCAAAAGTGGAAGGAAGAATTGAAATGTACCATACATGCTGATATGTTCTAAATAAATGGTTTCCACTCAGGATAAAGACCTAAGGGCCACTGTGGGCAGCTCAACGCACAGTAGCAGACAAAAGCCAAGAAGATATTTAGTTACGTTAAGAAAAGGAAAGAGCATAATACTGAAAATATTACAGTGCCATTATATAAATGTATGGGATGTACTCACCTCGAGTATTGTGGGTTTTGTTCACCCCATTTCATAAAAGATATAGTGGAAATAGAGCAGGTACAGTGAAAGGCAGTGAAAATTATTAGCAGCTTGGAAAATCTTCCATATGAGGGGAGATTAAATAGATTAGGACTATTTAGTTTAGAGAAGAGAAGATATGATAGAGGTATATAAAACAATGAATTGTACAGAGGAGTTCAGTCAGTCACTCCTATTTAGTCTTTCCCATGAATCAAGAACAAGGGGAAGGACACACAGTGAAACTAAAAGCCAAAGAAATTAAAACTGCTATGATACAAGTAAAATACTTTCTTACAGGATGCATAATTAACCTCCGGAACTTGCCACATATCACAGAGACAAAGAACATAGTAGGATTAAAAAATGTATTATAGTCTTCTATGGATAATAACAGTTACAGTAGGATAAAAATGTGTATGGGATCAAAGCCACTAACTGCCTGGGTTGGGAAGAAACCTCCTCTATAGGCAGGTTATCCATAATTATGGGGTTTCTTGCATCTTCTCACCATAATGGTCGCTGTTGGAGACAGACTACTGAACTAAAGGGACCACTGGTCTGATCTAGGTGGCAATTCATATTTTCAGGAGCAGAGAGCACAGCTACACAGGGCCAGAAACTCCAGTAGCAGATGTTTTGGTTGCTACTGAGCATGCTCAATAGCAGTTTAAAACCATTATAAGGACCATAAGAACATAGGACTGGAAAGGTGGATCACTGAGTCCAGTTCTCTACTATTGCAGGCAATCCTGCTATATAATTCAGCAAAAAGTCAAACATTTCTGCACCTCACACGCACCCATTGTCCAGAAACATCTTGTCATAAACAACATAAATTGAGTCTGAGCACGAGGAGAGAATCTCTGTAGAGAGGCTCTCTGGATTTTTACCACTCAGACCTATCATTAGGGAAGCCCTTGGCAAACTAATTTGTGATCCGATATGGAGTATTTGAAGGAATTTAGAGGGTTGGAAGTTCTGTCACCCCCTCCCCTCCTCCCAGGCTGCAAAACCTATTAAAGTCACAATTATCAAGTTCCTTCAAATTGAAATCCACTTTAGGAAGAGCATAGAAGAGGAGCTGAATGAAATGCTGCACTGTAAAATTCCTGGAAGTTTTACCACTGACTTCAATGGGAGTAGAGTTAGGCCAATCCTGTTTGCTTTTGAAAAAAGTCTTATCCTGTATCCATACAGCACTTGCATAGCCAGACCTTCAACTTGGTTGGCCTCAAGAAAGTACCAGAATATAAACGTTAAATAAAGATGTGTCTGTTCTGAAGGAGTACACTGTAGTTTTCCTTAAAGGTTATTGAAGAGTATTTTAACTGCTATTAAGGGTAGTGTGCAATCTGAGTTGGTACTTTGCAAAGGTATAAATGACACACACACGGGGTAAGACAGTGGAGACTCAGGCCTTATAGACCACTGGTAGCTTTTTGGCGGTAGGTGGCCAGGAAGCCTTGCAGAAAGGTGGGTTCCATGCACAGGTATCTGGTCTGAGGTGACAGCAGCTCAGCCTGGCTTTCGATTCTGCCTATCTGACACAAGATTAGCTTCTTTTGTTGTAAATGCTGCAGTCTGAACACTTTCAGGAATAAAGGGAGGAGCAGAGATGGCCGATGACTTTAGCGTTGAATCTGCTGACTCACTCTGCGTGTGTACTATACTTAGCCACAGTAGTGCTAATAAGGCTTTTAATAGTATGCAAAATATAATTCTAGTTTTATAGGCAGAGTTGGTCGTGCCTCCTGTAGTTAAGGTTGCTCCACACTTTCCATTTTTCTGGTTTTCAGGGGCTTATAACTTTGCCAAACTTTAACCATTTGGGCTGGCATTTTCCATGCTGGGTTTCTGCCTCAGGCTGAATTTTTTTTGGACAAGGTTAGCAAAAATGGTGCAGCTGTTTCTCTGAATGAGGCTAGGGGAAAATATGTTGTTTTGTTCATGTTTAAAAGTTCTTACATGGTTCACTGAGAAGTGTTAGCACGTATCATACTTTGGAGAAGGGACTTGAGATATACCTTGTTGTCATTGATGTGCCTTTTGCCATCCCGTGAAAAATCCACCAAATTTGGCTACGTTATGGGCATCTGAAAATCTCAATTTGCACATGCTCAGTAGACACTTTCTACCATTTGGCAGCTCCAACCTGTGGCTGCAGAGCTGAGCAGCTGCTCTTTCTGGTTGCGGGCGGGGGGAGGGCACAGTGGTTCCAGTTACACTAACTGAGGGCAGGGAGACTGTCTCTCCCTTGCTTTCAGTGCTGCTCCTGCTCCTGTCCAGGCAAAAAGGAAGAGGCGGAATAGACTGACGGGATACACTAACAGAGTGGTGAGGAGCTGGGCCTGTGGGGGCGGCGATGGGGCCTACTGTGACAAGGGTCTGCACAGGATGCAGCTGCTCTTGTGGTGAATTGGGGGCATGTAGTAAATGACCCAGGGTCTATAGGCTGTGGACTAACTGATAAACTTAACCCTCTGAGTGCCTTGGAATGAACAGGATATCTCTTGTGAAGGAATCTTTGGCTTTGCTGAAGCATGGAATGCCCATATAGACCAGCTGGAATATGTTGCCTGCTCTGCAGCTAGTTTAATAGGAAATTTAACAACAAATGACAAAATGTATTTATAAAAGGAAAAAAAGACACTCATGATCTTCATTCTTAGAAATTTACTTGGGTTCTCTGATCTTTCTGTCAGCCATGGAAGTCACAGTACAAAAGCTGCTGCGTTTGGCTGCCTTGCTATCCCAGGATGCTCTGTACAGAAAAAATCCTGTTGACTAAGCCTTCCTGGAGAAATATTAAGGCCTCTGCTCTTTATCCTTCTTCACTTCTTTGATGCTTTTGACACTGCTGATTATACTCTCCTGCTTGTTCTTTTGACTGCCTTTTTCTGTGGATGGGCTCATTCTGGAAGAAAGAGTTTCATACTCTTTGGCCAGCTGCAGAAAAAGCTCTGTCAGGCATGAATTTGACTCTTGAGTCAGACCTGGGGAAGTCTGTGGTCTGAGAGAGAGTGGTCTGTAGATAGCATCTCGCTCAGGGTCTAAAACAGGGGTAGGCAACCTATGGCACGCGTGTCGAAGGCGGCACACGAGCTGATTTTCAGTGGCACTCACACTGCCCGGGTCCTGGCCACCGGTCTGGGGGGCTCTGCATTTTAATTTAATTTTAAATGAAGCTTCTTAAACATTTTAAAAACCTTATTTACTTTACATACAACAATAGTTTAGTTATATATTATAGACTTATAGAAAGAGACCTTCTAAAAACGTTAAAATGTATTACTGGCACGCGAAACCTTAAATTAGAGTGAATAAATGACGACCCGGCACACCACTTCTGAAATGTTGCTGACCCCTGGTCTAAAAGATCAGAATCGAGATCTTGTACGTGACCTGATAGCCAGTGTGCGGCACAGAGACCAGTGTTGTGCTTCTAGTGATCAGGGTCATTCAGGGGCCAGGCTGCTGCATTGGAAAACCATCCCCAGTTCGCCACTTCCTTGTACCTTGTGTAGTTACTTAGTCATAGTAAAGGTTAGTGAAAAGTGGATCTCACATGCTGCCAAATCAGAGGGGCTTTGTATCCATTTACACAGTGTTAAATGACAGCCCAAGGAGCAAAGCAGTGGAGAAATAGGCCCAGTGATTTGTAATCCAGCCTGGAGGACATGAAGACCTGGATCATTGTGGCCAGATTATAAGATGACAGTATTTGCTCCAGCCTCCTGGCCAGCCACTGATGAAGAAGGTGTTTTGGAAGCTGTAGCCATATCTATCCAGGAGTCCTTTTAGGACCACAAAGCTGTGAACTTACTTGATTAATTGAGAACAAACTCCTTCAGTAGAGGGTGAAGTCAGAGTTGTCGTCATGACTTCCAACTCTTTCCACTGTTATCTCTGTCTTGCTGGTTTCAGCGACAGCAGCTTTTCATCCTGAGGAGCTGCTCTCAAGTAGGCATGGGGCTATGGAGCTGAGTGTTTGAGTGTGGTTGGCATTTGAGTCAATAATTTCCCCCAGTGGATTCATGTGGTTGTTAAATGGGATGGGGGATAAAAATGGAATCTTGTGCAATGTCACATATGAGTGCATTGATTACAAAGGCATCCTTGCTTCGATCCACGGCAAGGTCTAAGAGGAAGGGACAGACTCTGCCCCATTCAGATACTAAAGGGTTGGGACCCAGATGAGTAGTTACACAGATAGCGCTGCAGACATTACAGTGCTACCTTTTTAAGTCAGGAATCACCAAATTGAGGCTTGTGCAGACTTCACATCCACACAGTTAAGGGAAACCTCTATGCTCCAGGGAAAGCTTTTTGTTTGTATTTTTAAGAATAACTTCTTCTGACTCTTACAGGCTCCAAGTAACATATGAACATTTCACTGCTGACAATACTGGGAATTACTTCAGTGAGTGTGAACACCCATGGGGCTGTAATGTGAATGGTGTTTATTAAGGAATACACTGAGTTTCTGACCATCATTCTTCCAGTCCTATAAAAGAGTACCTGGTATGTTGCTGTGCTTATTTAATGATGCAGCACCATCATTATACATTTATTCTCATAGATGATCACTCTAAGGAGCAACCTCTTCTGCTTAACAACTTGGTATTTTGTAAAATGCTGTTGAACAAAGCCAGCATAATTCCTGACCTGTTAGGGGTGATACTTGAGACATATCTCTCATGAACAGCAGATCTATGCATTAATCCTGTGTTTTGGGGTCTTTAATTGCTTTAAATATTTGCTTCTAGATCTTTGTTTCACACATTTTATTTACATGGTTTATTTTTCATTTTATGAAAAATCGATAACCAGACAGACTCTTTACCACACTGGATTAGTTTTATTTATTCTCTTTGAACTTGATTAAAAAGCTGTCAAACATAAGTGTACATTTTATCAGCAGAATACTTTTACAAAACAGGGTAGAAGATGTTTATAGCTGGAAACATACATTTCAAAATAAAACAATATTTGATATATTCTAGACAGTTACCCTTTTGTTTATCCATGACAACTGAAACTAACCATCAAATGCATAAATTGATTCAAGTCTAGCCAAGTAATCCTAAGGGCATATAAAAAGGCTTTTTTAAAGTTCTTTCTAGATGAATTTAATGTAGTTCACCAATAAAGCATCCTCAGGAGCATAATAAAAATTCTACATAACATGACATAGCTAGGGAAAGCGGGAAGATGTACAATGTGATGAAGAATCAAAATGGATGTTACATTAAAAATGAGCAGTCATGCAATTTCTAAATTTCATGTACAGCATTTAAGGACAAAATGTCTAGGCTTTAATTTTGTGTTTAATTTTTTAGACAGAATGTTTATAATACTGCAATAAGTGCAGTTTGCTCTCTTTCTCTCTCTTTAAACATATTCATTGGAAACTGTTTTGAACTGTCACTTTTGCTAGGGGAAAAATTACTATTCAACATGTTTCCATAACTTTCACTGTACATCAAAGGGAAAAGGTATGTTATATTTACACCAAAAATTGGTTATGAATGATGAAATATGTCTGTTTCAATTTAATTGCTTTTAATATATTTTTAAAACCATTAACCTGCATTACTGTTTATCTTGTTGTGCCATTGTATATGCTGGTAAGCAGCACTTCCTATGTTTTTGACCATATTCGATATACCCATCTTGAAAATAATGGGATGAAAAATGAGCCCTGGAGTTTTAGCAGAATGAAACTCTCAAAGGGTTAATGTAGAATACATATAGCAAATGTTGACAGTATTTTTTATTCCAATGTTTGAAAATTAAACACAAAATCATCATTAAGTTTTCACAAAATGAGGCATCTGTCACTTGAAAGAAAAAGAAATATTTCAGAAATATGTTTACAGAAATGTAAAAATATTAGACATCAAGACAGATGTGAACATTTTCAATAACAGGCCCTGTCTGTCAGTCTTCCTCAGAGCTGAAGATCTTATTGTACTCACTTAACATAAGTTCAACTATCTGGTTTTGGTACAGCATGTGTACTGCCATGTTCCCTGTCTCCTTTTCAGGTCTAAGGAGTGTTGGTCCAAATACAATTCCTAAGCTTTGTGTTGTCATAAGATTCACGGATTCCTTGGCTGCTATCCTGTTGACAAAAGGAAGGAATTGGTTAAAGATGAGGGATGTCAAAGGAGGCACTGTTGCATTTGAAGCAGAGAAACACATTTTATTGATTCTCCTATCAGTAATGTTTATTTGGTTAAATTATCCCCCCCCCCAAAAAAAAGTGGGGCGAGAACAGGAGTTGATAACTTCTGGCAACATGACAAATGATGGAAAGCAAATTTATATGTAGACAGCAAGACCTTTATTGGGTTGAGATCTAGGGCCTGAATTTCAGTACTCGGGTAGGAGTGCACAATTACACAACTACTTTATGTAGTCCCTTTATTTTTTGTTTGTGTGCACTCATGGCTGGATGCACACTATCCCATTATGTGCATTTAGACACTGGGAATGAATATCAGGCCCTGAGGCTTGGGAGACAGTCAGATTTGTTGGGGGGGGGGGGCCTCCTGGAAGGAACCTAGCTACTTCTGTTAGCACAAGTTCCTGTACTGGTGCAGTGTTGGTGTGCATGGAAAAATTAAATGAAAGACCACATGAAACTTTGCCACTTCTGCCAATCTCAACCCAGTTACCTAAGGGGTGCAGGAATGAAAAGATACTTTGAGAAGAAGGGTAAAATATATCAGTCTGTGTGACATGTCTATCCTGACATAAGGCTTCCTAAAAGAAAATAAGACCCTCCATCTTAATTAAAGACTTTGGAAAATAATGCTCAGGATTACAGCATTAGACATATTGGTTTTCCATATAATTTATGAAGCTGTTGGCTACAATATTAATATTAAATGTTGATAATCATGCATCCCTACAGAGAAGACTTTAAGGATCAAGAAGTCTGATTTAAGAACAACATAGATTTAGTGGATAAAGTTTAGGTCACCATTTCTGAACATTTGGCCCACTGGGCCAGATCCTCACATGATGCAAATTAGCGTAGTTCCACATCACTCAATGGATTTACACCACTTGGGGACTTGGCCTATAATCTTGAAAAATACTGCCTAGTCAGAGAGTGGAATAGTCTTTTAAAGAACTACGTAAGAACTGTAACTTACACTAGGGGTCAGCCCCAAAGCCTAATGAGGTTAATGGAAAGACTCCAATTGACTTCAGTGGGCTTTGGAACAGTCCTTATGAAAGCAAAACTCCAACATGTCAGATATTCTTTCCTGGAGAACCCCAGTGAATAGAAATCTGTTTTCTTTAAAAATATGTAAAATGTAGTGGAGTGGAAAGAGTCTAATATATGCATTTTTAATAGAATAAATTATAGTCAGCCCCTACCCATGAATGCAGACTAAAGGTACCTTCAAAACTTAAATATGCACTGATCTGCTTTTCATTTATGAACACTTTACAACAGAGTCGTTTTAAGACTTTTTGTCATTCTGAAAGGAGAAGTGACTTAAGAATCAGAGTGAACGTTTTGGAGAAAAAGTACTATTCTCTCTCTTTCCTTCTTCATCAGACGTATCTTTTAAAAATACTAAAAATTAAAAAAGCACAAATTCTTCTGTTTCTAAATACTTTTTGCAGAAGCTACAGTAAGCTATACTAACGGTGGCAAAAGCTGCATGAGACATCATCTATTCCATCCCTTAGAGAAAGATTTCTCTCCTGTTAGTGGGTGGGTCATGCAGTGAAGACTATTTTGTAGTGGAACCCTGCCAATCTTGTAGTTTACCACATTCCCTAAACACAAACACTCATTTAGGGTTTTTCGCATGTATAAATAGGAAGCATTACTGTAGTTCTGTCTCATATGTGTAGCTGTGGTGTCCATTACACAAAGCACTCTCCATATGGCACTAATCAGAACATCTTATTAGTTTCTTAAAATATAACATCTTTATTATAAATGAAAAAAGAATACATTATATTTTCCACTATGGCAATGTTAACATAGCATTGTTCTTCTCAGGGAGGGGTTCAGAATGTCTCAGAAGTTAGGAAGAAAAACTACTTGTTAATAGCTTTGGTGCCAATTGAGTAAGTGTGAGCATCTGATCACTGTCATACATTTTATCCTAGTTATTTATTGCTACAAACATTTTTTCCTAATACCACTCAAGCAGTTGTCAGGTGATTAATAAGGCCCTGATCCCACAAAGATTTATTTGTTCATGTGCTTAACTTTAAGCACATGAATAGTCTCAATGACTTCATCTGGACTTCTCATATGATAAAAATTACATGCATAAGTAATCTTTGCAAGCTCAGCGTACACAACATTATATTGGCAAAGATATGAGGATCCATTTCACCCAGGAAAAAGTCATGTGCAATATGTCTATGATGTATATTTTGAGAGGTTAGCATTCTAGCGCTTACTGTGGTTATCGAGTGAGATTATGCCTATTATTAAAATATGAAATCATCCCCCAAATATGCAAAGCTAAACGCTAATGTTCACATGAAGGAACAAGCTACAATACTGGCTTCTAAACTAGTAAATTTCTAAGCCAATTATTATTTCTTAAGTGCCAACATTGTTTGTTGCTGTAAGCCATGAAAAGCCAGAGCCAGATCCTTGGCCTTAAGGAGGCTACTTTGCACCATTCTGGCAGGCTGCCATCCTTGTGGGAGCAAAGGGGTGAGGTAGGGTGTGAGAAGAATCAAGAGCAGAGTTCTAGGCAGGGATAGAGATGTGCAGAGTCTCTATAGCAAGGACAAGAATTTTACATGTGCTTTGACAGGTTAGTGGTAGCCAGGGTAGAGATTTGAGCAGGGAGTAACACATTCCAAGTCATGGGCAAGGACGATGATTTTGGCTGGACTGAGAGGCAGTGAGATAGGAAGTGGAGCAGTGAAGAGGGAGTGAATGAGAGGATAAATGAGGTGGGGAGGGGGTCAGAGAGTGACAGCAAATAAGTGGAGTGTGGGTCAATGGTGGTGAGGTGACTGAAGTGCGTGAGTTGTGTGGAATGACAGAGGCTAAATGTGGTGGGCAGGCCGAGGAGCTGGGGGGGATGAATGGGAGGATGAGTGTCGGGCGAGGGGTAAGTGATGAGGCATCACCACGTGATGTGACTATCACCAATGGTGTTCGGAGAGAAAAAGTTTGAGGTAGAAAGGAAACTGAGTAGTTATTTGAAGAGAGAGAGAGTTGGGCTGAGGTAGGAATGGGGTTGAAGAAAATATCTAGTTGGCTGGGAGGAAAGAATGGTAGGGAGAAGACAATGGCATGAAGAGAGAAGAAGACCACAAGCCCAGCCACTTAAAGGTATTTAAGCACCTAACTCCAATTGATATCAAATACTTTTGAGGACCTGGGCTTTATGGCCTAATCCAAAGCCCAATGTAGCCACTGGAAAGACTTTCACTGATTTGCAATGGGCTTTAAATAGACATGTAGGTTGTTGGGAGAGGTAACTCAGGGCTAGATCCACAAAAGGGATTTGGGCACCTAACTGCTACTTAGGTGCCTAAATCTTCAAAACCCATGGTAATCCTGTAAGCACCTAAATTCCTTTGGTGCCTACATTTCCATTAATATAGTCCCCAGGGTGCCTACTGAGCATGTGCACTTCCAGCTAAGTTCTGATGGCGGGGTGCCTAGCTCACATCTAAGCCCTAGTGGGATCCCTAAACTAGGCATTGCCCTGCCTTCTTCCCTGTGGGCCCAATCCGGTAGGTATGTTCAGAGGCCGCCTACCAGATTGGACCTTGCACCAACAAGTGTGGATGGAGACGGAGCTAGAACTCCCCTTATAACTTTTGTCCAGTGGTTAGACCACTTACCCAGCATATCCCAGCCTCTGACCAATGTGGAGCAGCAACTTGAAGACAGGTTTCCCTCAGGGGAAGCAAGTATCCTAACCACTGGGCTATAGGATATAATAGGAAGGGCTCTTTGAACTTCTACTATTGAAGCTATTCTGTATGGTATAAAATACTTAACAATTCACTGGACAGAGAGATGAACTTGGGTCTTTCAAACCCCAGAGCAGTGTCCTAACCACTGGGTTTTAAAGTCATTCTTACTTTTTCTCTGGCCCAATGAATATTTAATTAGTCATACAAAGTGGAACAGCTTCAAAAGTGCCCTACCCCAGGGTACCCTATAACCCTGAAGCTAAGACACTCACCTGTAATAAGGAAGACCTATGTTCAACACAGACAGGGGAGGCAGGGGAAATCTGATCCCAGGTCGCCCACATCCTCAGTGAGTGCTCTAACCACTGGGCTAAAGAATATAAAGGGTAAAACACCCCATCCCCCTTTTTGGGGAAAAAGGGCTTGGGCATCTGACTTCAGGAGAGGGTTCACAGCTGTGAATCCTGAGTGGTGACAGGCATCTCTCTCTGACCTGGACTTAGGGGCCTAAGTCTCTTTGACAGGCGAGGCTTAGGTCACACCCCTCTCCTCGGCATTTGCTATTGGCTACCTTAGATGGTTTCCTGCTCAGGGTGCTAGCTTTTGTGAATCCCATTCTTAGCCACCTAACTCTCCCCATGAATTGCATAGGTGCCTGGGTACCTAACTTGGGGTTGTGGATTCCACTTGGCGGTAGGATGCATTGCCATGCTGAGCCTCAGTCTCTTTTGTCTATCTAGCCCTGAATATTTAAGTACCGCTCCCTCCCTGGCTCAGTCCCCAATGGCATCAGCCCGCAGTTGCAGACCACCACATAGGGGATAGTATATTGCAACCTCTTAAGGTGTGTAGTAGCAGAAGTGCTGCATCCAAATGCCCAGGAAGGAATACTGTCTCTGTAAGGCAGAATGACTCCCTGTGCTCTTCCTGGGCCACATCCCCCGAACACAAAGATCCGTTTGAGGCCTACATAAATAACTAGTGGTGTCATAATCTTATGGTCCGGTGGACAGGGGCACTGGACCACACGTCAGGAAACTTGAGTTTTATTTCAAACTCTCTCACAGACCTGCTGTGTGACCTTGGGTAAGTCACTTTACCTCTCTGAATCTCTCTTTCCCTGCCCATGGTTTGTCTGTCTTGCTTCTGTAGATTGTAAGTTCAGTCATTGTGGATAGTTCTCTGAGAATATCCACTCAGTCTGCAGCGGCAATAAAAGAAATCTACAGAATGTTGGGAACCATTAGGAAAAGGCTAGATAATAAGAAAGAAAATGTTATAATGCCACTTTATAAAGCCATAGTACGCCCACACCTGAAATACTGTGTGCAGTTTTGGTCACCCCAATTCATAAAAGATATATTAGCATCGGAAAAGGTACAGAAAAGGGCAACAGAAATGACTATGGGTATGGAACATCTTCCATCTGAGGAGAGATTAAAAAGACTGGGTCTGTTCATCTTAAAAAACAGACAAAGAAGAGGGATATAATAGAGGTCTATAAAATCATGAATGGTGTGGAGAAAGTAAATGGAGAAGTGTTATTTACTCCTTCACATAACACAAGAACTGGGGTAGCAGGTTTACAACAAACATAAGGAAATCCTGCTTCATGCAACACACAGTCAACTCGTGGAATTTATTGCCAGGGGATGTTGTGAAGGCCAAAAATATTAACGGGTTCAAAACAGAATTAACTAAGTTCATGGAGGATAGTCCCATCAATAGCTATTACCCAACATGGCTAGGGACACAACCCCATGATCTGGGTGTCCCTAAACCTCTGACTGCCAGAAGCTTGGACTGGATTAATAATCACTGGATTATTGTCCGGTCCTGTTCTATTCATTCCCTCTGAAGCATCTGGCACTGGCAACTGTCAGAAGACAGGATACTGGACTAGCTGGCCCATTGTTCTGATCTAGTATAGCCATTCTTATGTGCTTTGGGGCAGTGCCTGTCTCTCACTATGTTTGTGTACAGAACATGGCATGGCCAGCACTCATTTTAGATGGACCTCTTGGCACTAATGTAAGATTAATGAATAATAAAATCTGAAGTAGAAACTTTTTTGTATTATGGTGGCTGTATTGCTGACTTGTGAGTATCATCACCAAAAATACGAACTACTTATCAGCCTGGTCTGAGTTATAAACAATTATAAATTGTTTAAATGGTCTGATATAAACTAGACCTAGAGAAAAATGTAATTCTTATTTGAAAGGCAATTTTAAATGCTATTTAATTCAATACAATCTGAGGAAAATAATTATGACTTGTGGCTTTATACCTTTTTTTTTTTTCAAAATAAAAATTATTTATCAATGAAATTATGGTTGCTGTATTATATCCACAGTGTAAATTACTCCTGTAGTTGTGAAGTGAAATTCAGTTTATTAAAAAAAAAGGTAAAATGGGCAAGAATTCATTTTTGGCAAGAGCAGAAAACGTGATATACAGCCGACAACATAAAAAGGGAAAGGAAATGCCAGAGCTACTTTTTGTCAAGCCCAAATGGAAGGAGCAATGATCCATCCATTTAAGATTATTTTAGAAACAATCTATAATCCAGTGCTACAGATGTTGGAACCTCGTCAAAAAAATTGTTGAGCCTTATGCTGTGCTAGGTTTTTTTTTTCCTCCAAAAAGTCAGTTGAATTGCTAATTCAAAGAATGTTTTATAGTCTTTAAGATCACAAGCCAAAAGAAACTCATATTGAAAATACAGATCTCCTCATTATTATTAATAATGAAAAGAATTAGTGATGTATTAAAACAGTAAAGTATCTGATTGGAAAACTCTAATATCAAGGACAGCTATATAAGCAAAAATACTTTTTAAAATGTGTGCTTTGGCTGTTGCCATGGTAACTGGAAGCTGGAAGCGATGTAATTGACTGCAGGACAACTATACAGTTAAGGTCATTACTGTATAGGGAACATAGCTCTCCAGTTCTATGTAAACTTACAGTTTTCAAACACCGGCTGATTATTGATTTTGAAGTTTGGGAATCATGGTGGGTGTGACAACCCCTTCAAACAAACCATCTGTTAGGAAGGGTACTTAGTGTGAGTGACTAAGAAACAGGTAAATCTTTCAGATTGGTGACACTGATTAAAATGGGAAAGTGTTCTTACTGAAACATACACCAAAATCTAGAAAGGTAAATCAGTTTACATTTTCCCAAAGGAAATTATTTAGTATTGATAATTCACTATATATTGTAGTGAGTTGGCTAGTGTGTATTAGATGGAATCAGAACTGTTCAACTTTGTTTCATCAGCCCTATATGGCTACTGAAACCTGTACCTTGACTCAAATATTGGAGGGAGGAGGGCGTCTCTGCTTTTGGAGAAACTGATTTTGGCAATGTTATTTACTATTTATTTTAAATTAGATTAAAAAGTTAATTTTAACAGCCTGATTCTGCCACTCTTGCAGTGACTGGGCAAAATATAATATGACTAAAGAGCAACATGATGGAACATTAACAAAGCCAATCAGAATAGTTAGAACAAACAAATGGCTCCACTTTTGAAACATAGATCCTCAGCTGGTGTAATGCCTGCCCTATTCCCTGAAGGCAATGGAGCCACACAAATTTACACCAGTACAGACTGTTACTCTGGGGGCATTGTTGTCAAGAGCATCACAGCTTCTTCTAAAGTGTGGAGAAAAGTAATCAAGGAGTAAGCAAAAGTAAACAAGGAGAAAAGTAATCTCTCAGCTAGGCAGAGTATAGCTCACCTACAGAATTATGCACATGCATAATTAACCTATGGAACTTGCTGACACAAGATATTGTGACCAAGACTTTGGCAGAATTCAAGAAAAGATTAAAGATGTATCTGGATAATGAAAACTCTACCATTACATGAGAGGGATAAAAATGTATATGTGATTATACTTCCTTATTCTTATGGGGACAGCCACTAAAACCCTGGAGTTAGAAAGAAACTTCCTCTATGGATACATTATTCTTTACTTGTCCATTGCAGTGGCTTGCATCTTTTCTGAAAACTGGTACTGGCTACTGTCAAATACAGATCACTAGACTAGATGGACTATTGGTCTGAGCCAATATGTAAATTCCTATAACCGCATTTAGTGGGTCAAAACCTGCATATTCCATTGATTCACTCTACCAGTAAATATTCCAAAATTAGCTAATATCTGTTTCCTATACGTAGTCAGGCACATGGAAATGGAACGTCTTAGCTTCAGAAGTAACCTGTTATGGGAGGGGTGGGCAAACTACAGCCCGCAGGCCGGATCCATTTTAATCCGGCCCTTGAGCTACTGCTGGGGAGTGGGGTCGGGGCTTGCTCTGCTCCGGCGCTCCAGCCGGGGAGTAGGGTTGGGGGATGCTCCATGCGGCTCCCGGAAGCAGCAGCATGGCCCCCTCCGGCTCCTATGTATAGGGGCAGCCAGGGGGCTCCACTCTGCACGCTGCCCCTGCCCCAGTGGGAACCACGGCCAATGGGAGCTGCAGGGGCAGCACCTGTGGACAGGGCAGAGCCGCCTGGCTGCGCCTCCACATAGGAGCCGGAGAAGGGACATGCCACTGCTTCCGGGAGCCGCTTGAAGTAAGCACCACCTGGAGCCTGCACCCTGAGCCTCCTCCTGTGCCCCAACCCTGTGCCCCAGCCCTGATCCCCCTCCCGCCCTCCGAACCCCTTGTTCCCAGCCCAGAGCACTCTCCTGCACCCCAAGCCCCTCATCCTCAGCCCCACCCCAGAGCCCGCATCCCCAGCCGGAGCCCTCACCCCCTTCCGCACCCCAACCCCAATTTTGTGAGCATTCATGGCCTGCCATACAATTTCTATTCCCAGATGTGGCCCTCTGGCCAAAAAGTTTGCCCACCCCTGTGTTATGGGAATGGTTCAATTGCTTGCTATACTGAGTGTGCTGGCATTAAGGATATCATTAGTTAACAGATCTCTTTGCTTTACAGTTGCAGGCTTTTAGGTTGGCTTTACACAGTAGTTTCCTGATTGTTCATATTGCATTTCTTTTAATCAGTGTCGACATATTAAATTTTGATTTTTATGATGCACTGATCGTAGCTGAGCATTTTACACTTTCCTTCCCCCCTGCAAAAGCTGACTTGCAGAAGTAAAAAAAAAAAGAAATAACAACAGGTATTGCATTATATACTTTGCCTTAGTGACAAGATATTTGGGGAGAAATCATCCAAGCTTGAAATAAAATCTTTATTGAAAGTAATTCTACATCCATGCCAGTCAGATGCATTGTAGGATCAGAACAGATGTCCCAGGGGAAAACTGTGCACCAGTCAGGGTTGAATACTTGGACCTCCTGTCAGTTCTTAACTCACTGACAATGGCTGAGGCATTCAGTACAACTTTGTTTTCTTTATTCGGAAATAAAGTTAATACACTTACCTTAACTGTGCCAAATGTACTGGAAAATAACCTGATAATAAAAGTGCCGTCCTACAAAGTGATAATGTCTGTGTGTATAAGCACATTTTGACAGGGCTTTTGCAGCCTAGTAGTGAACTATTAAGAAGGAAGTACATGTACCAAATGATGCACAGATAGCCTATCAGGTTTTCTGTGACTACATTTCCTTTTTAGTCAAAGCCTCTGGTACATACTTTTCTGATATACAGCATATTATAGTAAAGTTATTTTCTGTTGCAAACTTACTTCCACTCAGCAATGTTACCCATTTTTCATGACCATTGTTGTGTTATTTGGTATTACAAGGATGACCAAGGTATGGAGTTTGATTCTGGGAGTCATTTTAAGACATTGGCAACAGTAATCATTCAGGGATAATCTGCATTCTCAGGGGACTACGCCAGTTATAGGGTGACCCAACTCACCCCAAATGGTGAAATTCATTCTGTTCAGACAGCTAGTACGAGGCCTATGCACCACTTAACCCATC
This sequence comes from Emys orbicularis, assembly GCF_028017835.1. Classification (NCBI taxonomy): domain Eukaryota; kingdom Metazoa; phylum Chordata; order Testudines; family Emydidae; genus Emys; species Emys orbicularis. Next base: position 23,056,800 of record NC_088693.1, on the reverse strand, counting down.
TTGAGAGATTTACCAATGTAATCAATATAATAGAGCCCTTGATACCAATACCATAAGTCCAATTTGTTTAAACTGTTAGCTCATTGCAGTACAATGGAGATAAATTTAAAATATAGTAATAAATTGGGATTCTCAATATTTTATGATTGCAAACAAACCCTCATTATTTTTGTACTTTATGGATGATTTGCTCAGTGCAGTGCAGTGGTATTCACTAGCTGATGAAGCTAAGTAAATGCAAACACTATCAAGGGAATCTCTAGATTGCTGTTTGTTAACTTCATATACTATGTTTTGGGGGGGGTTCTCTGTGCATATGTACATAGTATCTCAGATTTATACTTTATAGTGGAGTGCCAAAATATTATATTACAACGTATGCCCTTTTCAAAATGTACTAGGTGGCTTGAATGTATAATTCAGAGATTATAGGAAATACCTAAAATGATTAATATAGTTATATACTGCTTTTTTTCACCAGCCTGAAATACTAATGTGCTTAAAATTCCTATTTGCTCCAAAATGTTGAAGTCAAAATAATAACTATATAAGATCAGTAATGGAGAACCCAAGTCGTAGTGTGTGATATGCTATCTAACAGAGGTCAGAAATAGTTCAAACATACTTAAGGGTTTGCTTTAGCTGCAAATAGGCTTAGTGGTTCCCTGGCCTACAAAAACGTCATAGCTTCCTGCCCTCTGCAGCTGCAGCTGCTAATCACAACTCTTTGGGGAAATCCCTTCTCTTCAGAGGCTCTGGGACACAAGATATGGAATTTGGTGCTGCCTCCTTCTCCAAAATAGCTTTCAGCTCTGCTCATTCAACTACCATATATGGTAATGGGGCAGCTGATAATGACACTAAGGGGAATGGGTATCCCCCTAGCTACCTTACGGTTTGAGTTCTTCCTTGGATAAACTGCAATGGAACCATGAAATCAAAGCAATGGCTAAATGAAATCTGAGGAGAGGCTCCTACTTGACCCAAAGATCAAGCAGGAGGCAAGCTGGAGAAAGACATTCATTCTGGCCATTTGGCTTTACCCTGAGTTTAAGAGGAAGGTATTGCAAAATTTCACTCTCCCCCCTCACCGCGTACCAGAGCCAGGGCTCCAGCTGAGCCCAAACGTCTATACCACAATTAAACAGCCCCTTAGCTGAGTCCCATGAGCCCGAGTCAGCCAGCATGGGCCAGCCATGGGTGTTAAATTGTAGTGTACACGTACCCAGACAGACTAAGGGTGGAATCCACAAAGCTACTTAGGAGACTAAACCCAGATTTAGACACCCAATTCCCTATTGTGATCCACAAAACTCCTGCCAAACCCTGTAGGCACCTAAACTCACTCGGTGCTTATGTTTTTCAAAGGAAAAATTCCCTAGGCACCTAAGTTTGAAATGACCCACTCCAGAGGATTTGGCTTGGAAGTCATACTAAGTCTGGGCCTCTTGCAATTTTTATCCAGTGATAAACTTGCACATCATCTATTATATTTGGCTTGTACAGTATTTAATTCATTATTTGTGACTGAGCACAAAGCGGATCTGATTAATATTTGAAGGAGATACAGCTAACACATTTGGGCTAATCATCTTAGCACAATGGAACATTCTACCATTAGTGTAAAGCTAGTCTGTGCAGGAGGCAGAGCTTTCTGAGGAGCTGGTCCAAGCTTGTGGAACAAACTCCGCCTCGAATTAAGGACCCTCCCAAACCTCACCACCTACTGCTCCAAGTGCAAGGTGCATATCTTTGACCTGCCTTCTCTAACATAACAAATAGCAGGGTGTACCTTTAGAAACCCCAAACCAAAACCCTAGTAAAATAAAACACTGTGAATGCAATTTTCCCCATAGGGGAGAGGATGAGAGAGAGAACAAACCATGTGTACAGATGTTAGACACATTGCTTAATACACTCCTTGAAGAAACTTGGGGCTAGCTCCACAAAAGGAATTAAGACATTGCAATGCCTAACTTTTAGGCACCCTCCCACCTAGTGGAATCCACAACCCTGAGTTTAGAGTCTAGGCTCCCAGTACAATGCATGGGGAGAGTTAAGTGCCTAAGAATGGGATTCACAGAAGCCAGGAAACTGAGCAGGGAACTGACTAGGATAGCTAATAGGAAATGCTGAAAGAGGGAGATGGCCCTAAGCCCTGCCCCTCAGAGGGAGCTAGGCACCTAACACAGGCATGTGGGAGGCACTTCTCTCTGCTTGGGAGCCTAAGTGTTGAGCCTTCTTCTGGCTTTATGTGCTTACACTTGGTGGTGGTGCTGTAGGAGACCTAGGTTGGAATCCCTATTCTGCCTGACTTGAACCCAGGTCTCCCATGTGAATGCCCTTCTCAGCAGACGGTTGGATATTTTGGGGTGAGTCTCTAAAATATTTATTGGAGCAGAGTGAGAATGACTCCATAGTCTAGTATTTAGACCGGGGTTCTGGTCCCTGCTCCAAATCAGGCAGAACAGAGATTTAAACCTAGGTCTCCTACATCCAAGCTGAGCCCTCTAATCATTGGGATAGTGATTACAGAGAGAGCAGCCTTTTGTGCACATTAGGCATATATTCTGAGGATGCCTACTGGATCAGGCCCCCACAGGTGAGGGAACCCCTAGTTTGAGAATCCTGCTGTGGCTCAGGCGCTGAGCTGAACAGCACCATCAGGACTTGGGCAGCTTTGTTCATGCCCACTGGCAGAAATTTAGGCACCTCCAGGTTTAGGTGGCAGTTGAGCAGGGGTTTTGAGGATCTCAGTGGCACCTAAATGATGGACTCAGGGACCTAAAGTGGCAGTTAGGTGTCTAAGTCCCTTTGTGGGTGTAGTTCTTGGATAGTACGGTGATGGAGGTGGTATAAGAACCTATGCAGAAGAGAATAGATTCAGACTCAAATATATGAATAGCTCTACTCTCTACATCCTTGACTGGCTTTGTAACTTTTGCCTCTGGAAGCTGTTATTTTTTAGTTTATTATTGACTTGTACAGCAGACCAGCCTAGTAAATAGCTCAACCTGTCCTGGTGCCAGGATCTATACGCTTTTGGGGTCTGTATGTCCCAGAAGGCAGCAGATACTTTTATATGAATATGGCTTTAAGTTTCTAAATTAGTTTAATTTTTGTAATTCAAGAATGCCTTAAGCCACGTTTCCTTGAAACATGAAAAAATAAAAACAGTTCGGTAACAATCTCACTTGAATCAAGAACTGCAAAAATAGAACCTTTATCATCAGCACAGCACATCCAAAAATGTCTTTGTAAAATAAATCAAATTATATGAGTTAATTGATTCCAGGCAACATCAGCAACTGCAGGTGGAAACTGAATAACAGGATGTTTATTAATGAAGGACTATTAATCAAAATTGACAATACCAATTCCTGTTTCTTTTATTTGAATTCTACCTGCAATGGCCTGAGACACATTTGTCAACTTTTTAAATACAGATTTGTAAGAAATGGAAATATTTAACACTTGGGATTTTATCCGGAGATATAGGGCTATTTGTTTAAACAGTGAAAGGATATCCTAAATCCAATGTGACAAGCAATGCCAAAGATGCCAGTGGTAATTAATTAGCACTTAATTTAGACCACAGAACAACAGGATATGGAATTGGTGCTCAGTGCCATTTCCCCTTAGGCTCCATCTCATGAGGGTCAGGAGTATGGCTGTTGTGTTGAAGGTCAGTAAATAAATTGGGGGAACACATTGACACTGGACTTTTCATGATAGATATCCTTCACCCTTGTAACTGCTTCCGGCTATCATTGACGAGAAAAGGACTGTGATTGTTTTGTGAGGAATGCTGTGTACTAGTGTGAGTCAAGCAAGGTAGAGTTTGAGCTCACATGTCACATACTACTCACACTAGATGCTTCCTACAGAAACAGAACTATTGCAGCATGTATCTGTCCTGGAAATACACTTTTAAACACAGCTGGGAAAGCTTGAGGAAGCTTGACAAGCAAGCAAATTCACTTTAAAAAGTTCTCAAATTTGCTAGCTTTGTGAGTTTGCTTTTAGCTTAAGCTTAAGCTTAATTACAATTAATGGAAGATTTTAACGTGAGGGGAGAAATTAGGTCAGCAAGCAAAAATGCACACATTTCTTCATTATGCTGTGGACTTTGTCTCTAATAATAATAATATACAGCACTTGTATAGAACTGTCCATCCATAGATCTCAAAGGTGGGGTTAGCATTATTATCCGCATTTTAACAATGGGGAAACTGAGTGTCTGAGATGCTAAGGGTATGTCTAGCAATCGATTTATCCGATTTATCATCTAGCAATCGATTTATCCGGGATCGATATATCGCGTCTCGTTAAGACGCGATATATCGATCCCTGAACGCGCTCACCGTCGACTCCGGAACTCCACCAGAGCGAGCGGCGGTAGCGCAGTCGATGGGGGAGCCGCGGCCATCGATCCTGCGCTGTGTGGACCCCAGGTAATTCGATCCAAGATACTTCGACTTCAGCTACGCTATTTGCGTAGCTGAAGTTGCGTATCTTGGATCGATCCCCCCCCTAGTGTAGACCAGCCCTAAGTGACATTTCCATAATCACACAATGAGTCTATGCAGAAACTAAATACCAGATCTCCTGACCCCTAGTCCATTTTCCTAGTCATCACATATGGCCACCTTTGGACAACACGTTCAAAACAGAACGTGAAAAGCATGCACAAGGGCCTGCAAATGAACTAGTAAGGTTGTACACAATTGCACATCATTGGAATGGTTTATTTTAAATATGCTGGTGAGAAAAATAAAAAGCGGCTATAACCCCTGGCATTGTGTACAATAATAGAATCCTCATCCTTCATAGCAGGCTTAGTGCTTCAGCCAGACAGTGCTATCACTAACCCTCTCAGCTGCTCTACTCTTCTCCCAACAACTGCAAACTCTGGGGAAGAAGATGGATTTGCCATACATAGAGAGGGGGATATGATACTGCCTGATACAAATACTCATATAGCCCATTTTTTTCCCTTTGCAGTTCAGTGGCCATGAACATTGCTGTTCAGCTACCAATAGTTTTCTCAAGTTGCCAGCAACAAATGATACCCTGCTACACTTCAGAAAGTCATATTTTCTCCCAGAATACCAGATGTAGAAACACTAGAAATGGTAGTGTGACCCTTTCACACAGATTTAATTGCTACTGCAGATCCTGTGCTGACTGCGCTACCACAGCTTTATATAGTAGTTTCCCCAGCAGGGCTGTGTTGTCTCATCAAAGAATACCTGGCCAGGCTACAGGTATCCCAAGGAACCATTGGGTTAGTATTTATCTTTGCTTTCACATCACCATACTCCTCGCAGTGCCCTGTATATATCACCTCTCGAGCCCCTGGGTGAAAGTGCCATTGAAGTCAATTACAACTTCTTCAGAAGTGTGTTTTTTACTCACAAAAGTTTATGCCCAAATAAATCTGTTAGTCTTTAAGGTGCCACTGGACTCCTCGTTGTTTTTGTGGATACAGACTAACATGGCTACCCCTCTGATAATTATAATTGAAGTCAATTGCAAAACTCCCATTGCTATCCATTCCTTAGCTTGTTGCAGTGTGCAGTCATGGTCCTTTTGTGTTGAAGCTGCAATAATCCTATTGGGGGCAAAGATGTGGACCCAGAATATGTTTCTAAAATGTCCAGTTTCTGACTTAATGCCCACATGTAGTCATTTGGCTGAAATTTTCACATTGGGAAGCTCAACTTTAGGCAACCTGTTTGAAAATGTATCTGTTCCAATGAGTCTTGAAATCTCTGAGGATGAACTTAGCTTTATCCTGCCAATAAATCATAATTTTAATCTAGTGTCATGAACAAATGTTTCTGTTCTATATGGCATGGGATGTTCTTTGGAGTTGCGATCAAGAAGTGTTGGCAGCGAATGGCTTCATAATGGTCATAGCACAACTGCACTTCCCGTTCTGTGAACTGCTAGATATATATGTTCTCTATAGGGTATGCCATTTAAAGTGATTCCAACACCTGAAAAAAATCAGTGTATTGGCCCACTAATGTGTGTCGTTCCCCCCACCAAAAAAATAAAAATAAAACCAAGACCCATCCCTAAATCTTTGTCCTACAGTCTCCCTCTCTTGTTGATAGGATGAAGGTCTATGCACATCGGTCTGCCTAAGAGCAATGATTGAGTATGATATGTGAACCCTCTACAAGCTACTAGTGCAACTACGGCTCCTCCTCTGCTGTCCCCCCTTCCCCGCAGCCTCCGCTCGCTCCGCTGCCAGTGCAATGCTCTGGGCGGTGGGGCTGTGAGCTCCTGGGGCAGCGCAGCTGCAGAGCCCAGCCTGACCCAGTCTCTGTGCTGCGTGGTGGTGGTGGCAGCGTGGCCCTGCTCCAGCCGGGCAGCGCGGCTGTAGCGCTGCCAGCCACCGGTGTTCCAGGCAGCACAGTAAGGGGGCAGGGAGCAGGGGCGGTTGGATAGAGGGCAGGGGAGTTCATGGTGGTGGTCAGGGGGCGGGGGTGTGGATAGGGGTCGGGGCAGTTGGGGGGGGGAATAAGGGGTTGAATGGGGGCAGGGGTCTCGGGGCAGCAGTCAGGAAGGAGGGGGGGTTGGATGGGTTGGCAGGGGGCAGTCAGGGGCAGGGGGGCAGTCAGGGTCAAGGGTTCCGGGGGCAGTCAGGGGACAGGGAGAAGGGGTGGTTGGATGGGGTAGGGGTTCCGGGGGGGCCGTCAGGAATGAGAGGAGGGGTTGGATGGGGCGGTGGGAGTCTGGGGGCAGTCAGGGGACAGGGAGCAGGGGTGTGTGGATGGGGCAGGAGTCCCAGAGGGGCGATCAGGGAACGGGGGGGTTGGATGGGGCAGGAGTCCTGTGCGGGGCAGATAGGAGGTGGGGGCCAGGCCAGGACCCCTTCCTCTAACCGGCCCTCCATACAATTTATGAAACCCAATGCGGCCCTCAGGCCAAAAAGTTTGCCCGCCCCTGTAGTAGTGCAACATACATCCACAAATTTGTATCAGATTTGAAAGATGCTTTAATGTGCCTCTCAGCATCACAGTTGCTTCAGCACTGATATCAAATATGAATGGAATGAGGGTATCTCTTAAATGCACTAGTGAATACATGCCACCCAGAGTTTTTGATTTATTTAAACTTATTTACATTTCACATCCTCATGAACAATGTACTTATAATGTCAGCATTGTCTTTTCCACTCACACTTTGTCTTGTCCACTCACCTTAGCTAGATATTTATTCTTTATGCACATATGTAGCCCATTGCACTAAATGCATGAAATGTCTGGAATGGGTATTTTCCATGCATCCTACCTCCGTAGAATGCACCTTTTGCAGAACTGCAAGTTGTGTAGGTTTCCATGTCTTCCCAGTTTTAGATGGGATATGGGTAGCTCATTGGCCCTCTTGGGTGTTCAACTATCCATCTTTCTGCAGGATTGTTACAGTGGGTCATGTGATTGTGGCTGAACCCATCCTAATTGCCTCAGATGCTCTACAAATGTCCACTGTTCATTTTCTGTCATGCTAAACTCACAATTTCTGGCTTCCTGCCTCAGCCCCATTAAATACTAGTTTAGGCAACGAGTTTGTAATTGTGTGAATGTCTAGAACTGAAGGTGATCAAGAAATAAGGCTTATTTTTGCATTACATTTGTTTCTAATTGTGATAATCCAAAGCTACAGTACCTGGCTGATTTGCCACTGGAGTGCAGCTCCCTGGTGAGTTTTCCTGGCATAGGGGAAGCTGCAGACAGTGTACAGTCAGCTATGCCAACTCTACGCCATAGGCTAAAGGAGCTCCTGGATAAGGGGGGCATAACATGGGCCTGCTGAAGCAAGAAGAGGGTGTGGCAAGGGCATTGCCACATGCTGGCCAGAATGGCCATAGTGACTGTTGCAGCCAGGGTGCAAATTAGGAGACAGAACAGTTTAACATGTGCCTGGGGGCTGAACTACTCCCCAGCAAACCCCTGGATTAGGGGATATGCAAAAGTGAGGTACTTCCATGTTAATTCCTACATGGCCCTGAGCTTAGCCTCCAGTGTGGTCAGGGTCAAATGGCTGGCTAGAAGGTTGCAGGTTTCTGTGTAACCTCTCCTTCAGATACACTTGAAAAAAACTCCTCAAATCACTGCCAGCTTTCATGTAAATTTCCTTTGAATAGTAGTAGGCGAGGGGGCTTAAAGTGCACCATATCTGAGTTGCTGTGTCATTTCTATTAACCCTTTAAATGAGTACTCAGCTGCAGCTAGGGTGTGGCAGCAGCACTCTGATAATGGAATGTCCGCAGTGGAAAGAGGAGACTCCAGATATACAGGATACTACTACAGGTGTGCTTTGCCCAATGTGTACTTAGGCAGTACCAAAGTGGTTAATGGTTCATTCTCATAGTCTCTAAGGCCCAGATTTGATAAGGTATTTAAGCGTTACTACATTCAGTGGTGCAGTGCCTAACTGATTTAGGAGCCTAAAACTCATTTTTTAAAGGAATTTAGGCACGTAGGAGCCAAAATCCCATCAACAGCTCATTGGATTTTGGCTCCTAAGTGCCTAAATTCCTTTAAAAAATGAGTTTTAGGCTCAGGCATTGCAATGCCAAGGGCAGCAATGCCTAAATAGCTTTAAAAATCTGGGCCTAAATTCCTTGTAAACAGTGAGCTTTCTTTGCACTCGCCCCTTGGTCCTTGCACTGAGCTCAGACCTGGAGGAAAGATGAATTCAGCCAAAAGACAACTCTGGATCCTTATATTCCTCCTATTTGTCTTTCAATACCCTCTGGTTGGACTTGCAAATCTCTACTTACCTGCTATGTGGAGTTTTTCTGAAATATCAATAGGAATTTCAGTAATGAGGAGGATTAAGTTAGGCTGTGACTGTGCTGGTCGCCAGATAAATACAAACTGCATGTGTTTTGTACAGGAAGCCCCTGCACTATTTCCAGCTGCTAGATATAACTGTAAATTTCTTAGGGACAGTAGATATTAATTCAAGTGTAATCTGAGTCCAGTGTACAGAAAAGAATGATCCATTCAGTCACTAGGAGAGTGTACGGATCATAGTTCTGTGACAGTGCAACATTACCCAGTATCTATCTAAAATGTAAAACTAGATAGCATATAGTCTTATGTATGGTAAATATAATGTGGAGCATAATCCTGTCTGGAGACAGGGGCTCAGATTCTGCATTCTGCTTTAGCCCCTTTATGGCACTCCAGAGGTGTCAAGGGACAGATAGCTGACGAAACCAGCAGCTCAGGAATATCCAGCATAAAGGGGTTTGCAGATGGCGTAGAGGTTCCAGAACAGCTGTATGCCACCCGTCTTACAGCCCTCAGTGTAGCAACATGCTATGGTAGGGAGGGGGCAAGGCGAGAGCATCTAAATTCTGAGTATGAAATCAGGCTGAATAAGCATGCTATCGGTGAGACGATTATCTGAAACAGCAGGACCCTTTCCACTCCTGCCTGCAGCATCTATGCAAGGCAGAGCTTCTCTCGATCATTCCCTCCCAAACTTTTGGTTTTCTCTATCCCCCTGGAGCCTCCTTTTTCTTTTACCCTGACAGAGGCTGTTTCTAGCAGTAGCAGAGTGGGGCAGACTGCCCTGATGAGTACTTCTCTCCAGGCTGCTCTTCTCCTTCTCCACAGCTCTCCTGTAGGGCTCAGAGCTGGGAATGGAGCAACTGACAGAAGTGCTGGGCAGGAGACAGGTAGCTTCTGACAAAACAGCAGCAGTGCCTTCTAGTTGCTGGGTGTGAGAACTGTAAAGGAAAAATCCCAGCTTCTGAGACAGGCAACTTGTTGGGACTTGTGACACAGGAGAGGATACATCTATCGTACACTCAGCTGTGGGTTAGCCATTCCACAGATTTATGACTTTACATTGCATCATAATGGGTAATGTATGAAAAGATAAATATTTTCCATTTAGTAACATCTTGCTGGGTTTTCATCTAACTCTATAATTTTAATTATAAAATGAACATAACCTGTATCAAATTATAAATATGTTAACATATTGAACGAGGAGAAGAAAAATAAGCACCAGATTTTATGCTATACAGGCACATGAAGGTATGGTAAAAAAATCTGGTTTCCTTGACCACATTGTCATAATATGCATATATAACTGCTTATTGAATCCAGGCTGTGTAGACAACAGCAAGAACACTGGCTCCATACCATCACAATGCATGCCCACAACAAAGAGGAGGAAAGAACAGGCTCTTTCATTGTGTGTTTCTAAGTATTACCAACATAAGGGCTAAAAACATTACCTCTGTCTGAAGTATATCTATGTATCCATGCATAAGTTATTAACTGTGCTCCCTGAGCACAGTGGCTGAAAATATTAATATATTCAAATTATATTCTAGCTACTGCAAAAACAGTAGATCAGACAAATGTATTAAAATCTCTTCAGACAAAAGAAGTGTTATTTATATAGTTTCTCCCCTTTTTACTTAAAGTCTTGAACATAAACCTTCATCATATATAACATACTAGAAAGCAAGAGGATCCTTAGCTGAATGTGGATTTAAGTTCAAATGTAACCATAGCACGCTATTATATTTCCCATAAACAAAATTTCACTGATATTATGTGACTTGCACTGTTTATAGAGCAAGAAAGAAGCAAAAATACAATGCTGACTGTAATGCAAGGATGCCTTCTTTCAAACCCTGCAGGTCAAAACACCCTGGACCAAATCCTGAGGTTTGGCTAAACTGCACACAGCAGGAACTGGGAGTTGCAAAGATGGCGTAAAGCCATGTTTGCCTGCCCCTGATCCTAGACCACATGTGTAGAGCTGGTTCCCTGGCTTAATTTAGAGAAAGATAAGGGCTGGTTGAGTTTCTCAGTTACTAACTGCTCTAAGGGGCCAGAACAGCAACCAGAGGTCAGCACAGTCATGCCAAAGTCTCCTTTGCTACAGCTATGCCCCTTTTTCTCTGTTATACCAGCAGCGGTGGCCAGGAGAGTGGAGTAAAAGCTTTTTTGTCACTGGAGGATTCCCCCTTTGCATTGGTGTGATCCTCCTGGGAACAGACTCTCCAGTTGTGGGATTAGATTACAGCAATAATGCAGCAGAAAGTGGCTGCACCCACACGCAAGAATCTGGCCTATTGACTTTAATCCTAAATGTTTATCCAGTGTGCATGGTGAAATTTCACCAAGCTGACATACAAGTCCTCAACCAGATCCTTTAGACAGCACTAAACTGTTGGTTAACAAATATGAGAAGCTATTTCAAGTTAAAAGGCCTTTGCTGTGGTCAATAGCCAGTCATCCATAAAATACTTCCCTTTCAACCACGGGTCAGGATTTCTGAATGCCTTGCAAAGAGATACTATGTATGTGACAACACTCTATTGCTATGCAGATTTGCATTTCTGCCAGTGGGTGTACTAAGGCCTTTTATTGGTGACAACGAACAAAGTAGGTGGTCGTCTACCTCTTTTCTCACTTAAAAAAAAAAAGATGACACTTTTTCACTGTCTGAAATGATTGTGGAAGCAGAGATACTGGTTTAACTCACTATGAATTATTAGTGGAAAAGTGGGTCTGAGAAGTATGTTACATCTGAAATATTTTTCGTCACTTGAACATGTGCTGTCCAGAGCTGGCCCTGTTTTACCAGTCACAGGGAACAAACATTTCACATTCACAGATGCTCCTAATTTGGTGCGGTTTGGAGTGTAATTTAGATCAAACGTATCCATGTAAATGAGTCAGGGTTTCTTAATTAGGTGCTCTAAAGAAAAAAACTTGGACCACATCAGTAGGTGTGGGTGTGGTGCCCACAATACTGGAGTTTTTCCTATAGACAAAGCTTAGTTTCATTCAGGAATACTGTAGGTCTTTTCGTTTTTTCAGGCATAATAATAAATCTGCAGATGGCATAGACATAAAGACGCTACTTCAGAGGAGCTGTCTAAAAACACTGTCTCTTTGGCAAAAGCCTTAAAGTAGGTCATTCTGCTGTGATTTAGGTTTATATTTCATTGCCAGCTTTTTGTTCCTATTATAAATAGGGTGCATTCCAGTCCACAGATTTGCTCTTAATTTTTTCAAACTGGTCTTTGTTTATGAGGATTTGTAGATCTTCACAAGAAAATGGCCAATATCCTGTTAGAAGTACAAATACTGCAGTAGACCACAAAAAGAGATGTATGTTGCTGATAATTTGGAGATGCTGAAATGTGAAATGCTACTCTCTGAAAGCAAAAATCTATTGATTTCTCTTAGTATGATGATTGAAACGGTTGTTGCATGTTTTGCAATGTGTGAAAAATGATCTGATCTAATATGATTTCAGTGGGGTATATCCATTGGCCTGGTTGATCAGAATTTGTTTTCGAGTTCATATATTTGCCACTGACAAGCATGTATTTTATATATCTCTATCTATCATTCTAAAAAGAATATCAGGATCTGTTTTTCCCATCAAAATGCTGGGGATCTACTTGCCAAACTCTCACTAACATTAATGAGTTACCTGCATAAATTCTCTTTCAATTGATGGTAGAACAGATCTCATTGTGTTAAATTAATTATTTTGTACAGATTACTGACATTTTGGCATTTGTCTTTTGGTTTTTTTTAAATAAAATAAAGTCCCAGTGAAGATTTTAAGAATGAAAAACACTGCAATTAACCCCTTGGTGACTTGGTTCTGCACTCCAAAATATTGGAGCCCAATGTTTTAAGATACAAAGACCCTTCTCCAGTGTCCTGAGCACCCTCAGATATTTGGGTTTAAAAGAACTCTAAAATCAAAGCAAAACTGAGGGATTGCAAAACCACATAAATTAAACCCACCAGTAACGTTCACTAGAACTTGTGAAACCCAAAAAGCAGGACCCTTGTGTGGGTAGACCAAGGACCTGACTATTTCACAGTAAACGAGGAGCAGAACCTAGAACTTGCGACATACTGCATGAGCTTCGGAAAGTTACTTACCTAACTTTTTGAGTGTCAGTTTTCCCAGCTGTAAAATTAGGATAATAAAACTCATCTACCTTAAAGGATAGTTGTGAGACTTAATTAATATTTGTAAAGCAAATTCAGCTATTTGGATCCAAGATGGCTATGTGAATAAAGTTCTTTGGGACAGGGACTGTGTCTACCTGTATTTGCATACACACAATGGTGCTCCATTCCTGATTGGAGCTCTTTGGGGTCTACCACAGTATAAATTTTAATCAAAATGTAACTATTTTTATCACTGTATGTTTTTACTGTAACTTCAGTTCAGTACATTTGCAAAATGGTGGCACATAGAAAAAGTACCAGATGTCATCACTTGCCAGATTCTTTATGAGAATTAGATTTTTTTAAAGTCAGCAATAAAGGTAGAAAGTATATCTAACCTCACAGGAAAATATGACTTGCACTGTTATATTTTCCCTAAAACACTGAGAATTTGCCAAGTTCACATGTTACTGAAGAATGAGTGATCTTTGAGGAATGTTTTATTCACATTAAGAATTGCTATGTGTGATCGTAGGGGACTCCATGATATACATACAAACTTTAGCATTTAAAATGATAGCAATGTAAAGATACCCAGGAAACCTGGTTTTGTTGCTCTTCTGACTAACAACTTTGTTTTCTTTTCAGTCTACTCTCTTAGTGCACACTTGCTGAGATGCATATTTTTCATGTATTGAGAGTGGCCACATACTGGCGGAGGGAGAAGTCGTTTAATAAATTATACAGAAAATGTACTTAATGGGAGAGAAATGGATTCAACTCCTTTTCTGAGTAACCTAAAGGAAAACTGCGCTTAGCTAAACCCAGTATTTTCATTGTTTGAATTCCTCTTTGAATCTTTTATATAGATGAGATGGTGATCAATTGTTTTCCATATTCACCAAAGGCAGGACAAGAAGTAAGAAGCTTTATTTGCAGCAAGGGGAATTTAGGTTAGATATAAGGGGAAATGTTCAACTCTAAGGTTAAGCCCTGGAACTGGTTACCCAGGCTTGCTGTAGAATCCCCTTCACTGAAGGTTTTTAAGGACTGGTTAGACAGACATCTTTCAGGGGTGCTCTAGAAATACTTAGTCCTGCTTTAGTGTGGGGGAGATGGACTTGCTGACCTTTGAGGTCCCTTCCAGCCCTACATTTCTATGAAACAATAAGTGCATGTGTCGTGTGCACAAAAGTGCCTCCATGATATACTTTACATTTAGCCTTTTAGTGCCTGAAAAAGGTATTGAAAATTTCATACGACGCTTAAAATCCTAAACCTACAAGTGTCCAGCATCCTTGACTGCCATTAAAGTCCTTTGGGGTAAGAGGGTAGGTCCCCGGCCACTAGGTGTATTACCATCCATTCACAATCATGCTTCTTTTCTCCTCTTCAGATTCTCAGCATTGCTTTCCTTGCTCCATTTTGCAGCAGTGGGACTCAAAATGTCCTTGTTCCCATTGTTGCTGTCCTGGCCCTTTAGCGCAAAGCTAAGAGGGGGACTCATGATCTTAAGTAAGGCCCTGATTCAGGAAAGCATTTAAACACATGCTTACATTCTGTTGATTTCACTTAACTGCTGTTTGCTTATGTGCTTTCCTGTATCAAGACCTAAATCTCCACCTCTGTCTTCAGGCCTCCTGCAATCTCTCTGAGGTCTGCTGAACTTCTCTGCACCGTAGAGTGCTTCATAATGATTATCTAAGCCTGATGAATTTTGCCTGATTTTGGGTTTCTTTGTGAAAGTTTCACAGTTGTATATGTGATTTGTTCTGCTATGTAAAAGAGAGTTTTCCTGAGCCTAGATTTACTATCTAAGCCTGTTTAAACCTGCTGGTATAGTACATACTTTAATAAATGAAAATCACATGTGTAACTTGCATCTTTTCTCCTCCACTAAAAATAAATATGAAAATTTTGCAGACATCCCATGCTAAGTATTACTAGTTGTCATACAATAGCTTTAATTTCTGATTTATCCTTGGCATTCTGGGTATTGCTGCTGGACTTGTCATCACATTGTCATTCCTGCCTCTTGCGTGGGCTATTGTTCAGCTCTTCATACATGTGGCTCCTTTTTAAAAAAAAAATAGGTAAAAATAAATCTATTTTGTTAAATGCAGTTTCCAGAAGCCGGTGCTCCTTGGAATGCAATAAAACTGACCCATACTGCTGTGTTTGTTTGTCTGTTTTCAGTCACTGGATGCTCTGCTGTTCATGGTGCTATAAGGAAGCAGGGAGCCAATTTTTTTTTTTAAATCAACTAATAGACAAACCTCTGTAATACTTTCATGCCTTGTGTTAGAGAATATATTAGGTTACAGGGTATTTGCTGTTGTTTTCGATCAACACCACTACTGCTTAACAAGGGACTTATTTTTAGTGATTCAAGTCATTATTATTAAAGAACTAATGGTTTTAATGGGAGCCAGGATTCTGATAATTTCATTTCTGACTGAAAGGAGAAAAAAGCCTGGATTGGAAGTGAATGCATGTAGCATAGCAAAACACAAGTGGCCTAAAGCATAGGAAAAACAGAGTGAACTAATTTTGCAGAATCAAAGGTGAATCAAAAGGAATTGGCTTCCACACGGACAAGGCAGCCAGATAGGCCACAGTACCTGATCCACGTGATAAACCAAGAGGCAACTGCAGAACTCCCCAGACAACTTGCCTGAAGTGCTTGCCAAGGAGCCAGATGCTACTGCTGGAAGAATATCGTCCATACTTGGGCATCTGGGTTCGATGCTTTCCACTTAAAGAAGCGGGGAGAGGGATTGCTAAAAGGCATCCTGGTCACTGTCTTTTTGTTTAATTATTACAAAATATACTTATTAATATAGTAAATAATATAATATAATAATATTAATATAGTAAATAATGCTTTTGAGGGGAAGTATGAAATTAAGGCTCATTTGATACTTTTAGCTCTTTTAGGTTAGTGCATATTAGATTAGAGAGGCAGAAAAATCTTGTGGCTACAGCAGCAGACTCTGTGCAATGACTTTGAGCTTGCTGGCTCCGCCACTGACTTACTCTCTGACCCTGGGTAAGTCACTTAAATTCCCTGTGCCTCAGCTTTCCTATCTGTAACATGTTTATAATAATAACTACTTCCAAGAAGCGTTAGTTAGTTAATGTTCAAAAAGCACTTTGGGATTCCTGGATGGAAGCTGCTGTTTATTCCTCACTTGAGATTACAAATCTCAGGTTGTGAATTAGTTGCTGTGGAGATAGTGATTTCACAAATAGAGGGTGGTTACTTCATTTAGGATGAAATTCACCCTTATGCAGAGGGCCAGTGCATCACTGATGGCCTGTTTAAGCCCTCAAAATAGGACCTAAATGCGATTTACTGGTTTACGTAGACTTTGGTGGTTCCTAGAATAGCTGGCCCTCTGCACAGAGGTGAATTTATCTCCTGATGAAAAAACAGGAAGAAAGGCTAGAATGCTGAGCAGTCATAGTCCTGTTTTCATCAAAAAAGAAACAAGGATTTAAAGGGGCAGGGGAACACACACAATGCTGCATTAGTAGAATATGCTTAATATAGAACGGGTCATATTCTGCAGCCTTTTTACAGAGAAAAAGTCCCACGCATTTCAGTGGGAGTTCTGCTGCATTAAAGATAGTAGAAATTGGCCTACAGTTTGTGTTTTATATTTTTATAGAATATGTCAGTGGCCTCTAAGATTCAACTACTTTTTTAAGACCATTCCTTGCAAAGCACTTGATGTGGCATTAAACTGGCATATGCCATATGATCTGTCTAACCAGCCCTGAGCTGTGTGTTTTTACCTTACATGTTATATGGACAGATTTCATGTAAAATCAATGGGAAACTCAAGGTTTTGCCCTTCTGTTGCAAAATGCTTAAAACAGCAAGTGCCCCAAAAACCTGGTATCCCATTTGCACTGTAAAATAGAGCCACACTTGCCATAATGGGTGCTACTCTCTGGATTTAATAAATGACATTGTGATAATACAATTTAATTTGCAATGTTAGCTGTTTCCCGTTAAAAGAACTTGAGGTTTCTTTAATGTGTGTTCTGTACATGAGTGAACTCGGTGCAGTTTAGATCTTATGGATGTTCTGTGAAACAGACAGGCCTGCTAGTGTGGGCAGACACTACACATACTTTCCAGTTCAGTTCTGTCAGTACCTCACTGTTCTGTTCCGCTATTACAGCACTAGACCTCTCTTGCACAGCAATGACTGATTGTGTCAAATATTCTGGATGCACTTCTAAAGACTAGAAAGAGAGACCCTTCTCCTCAAGTTCATTTCACATCTGATCTGAACCTACTTCTCCAGAACTGAAAAGCCATAGATAGAATCTGCTGTGCAACCTTGCTCTCACCAAGATTGATAGTATTCAATTAGGCTAAGAGGCGTCTTCCTTATAAAGGCCAAATCCTCTCACCAGTGCCAAGCGTACGTCACTGGCTACCTCTACACTTGGAGCTAAGGATGTGATTCCCAGCTTGCACAGACATATTTTAGCTGTCGTCAGTGGAGTAGCCATGGTAACATTGGGGGTGGCAGATGGACTAGCTGCCCTAAGTACGTATCAATGGGGTTTGAGCAGGCTTGTACATGGGTGGCTAGCCTGTGCCGCTGCTTGCTGCTGCCTATGCTACCATAGGTATACTATTTTTAGTGCGCTAGCTTGATGAAAACTAGCTCAAGTATGTTTATATGAGCTGGGAATCATACATTTAGCTCCAAATGTAGACATAGACACTGTGCCGGCTGCTGGGACAAATGGAATTCTCCAACTCTCCTCTACCAGTCCCCAGCTGTGCGTTACATAAGAATTCCACAGCTGATACTCCAGCCTACGTGCTCTAGGGTCTTGCTTCCCCCTTTGCCCCTACACGGAAAGATTGGAGGGTATTAGTAGTTGTAGATTCTTCAGCTACTCTTGTCCTATCCTCCTGTGGCAGCTGCAGAGATTCCCCCATAGACTTAAGCTTCACGGTGTGCAGGGGATGTGCACCTTCAGCACATTAAGTCCACAACTTGAAGGGCTCTCTGTAGCAGTGAAGTTGATAAAAGGCTTTCCCTCTGAAATTGCATTCCTGACTCAAATCAAACCAGTTTAGTTAAACAGACAAACAAACAAAAACTGACAACGATTTGGGGTAAACACTATTTATGCATATTGAGCAAAGTTCTGCCATCACTCACCTTGTGCAACTCCACTGATTGCAAAGGAGCTGCATGAGGTGAGAGCCAGTACAGAAGCTGCATCATTGACTGTAGTTTTTCAGAAGAGCCACTGAAAACATCCCAGTACCCAATTCTGCTTTCATATATGTCTGTGTAATCCGCTTACATCAGTGGGGTTGCACAGGTGTAAATCAGAACAGAATTGTTCCCCGACTATAGGGAAAGCATTCTAATGATGGTTTCATACATACATTTGTTCAGAGTCCCAGCAAACAATCTCCTTCTTTAGTCCCTACAGACTTTGATTACATGCTAGCATAGCTATTTAACAAAAGCTCCCCTAGAAATGTTAACAAGCTTCCAGCATGGAAGATAGGGCACAAGGGAGATATGTGACTGCTGAGCTACACGCACAAAAGCACATGTGCTCAGTAGATGTGCTGGCTGCACCAACACAGTGTGGAGATTTCCACATCATTCTCAGTTTGGTGAGTTGAAGACGCAGCCTGCACCCAGATATGTATAGGTGTAGAGGTCAGTAAGGGAATTAATTGGAGGAGTACAGTGACCATAGCTGGGGCAAGGATGTCACCTACAGCATGCTAATGAGTCAAACAAGTAGCCATTTTTGTGGCTTTTGCTGCAAAGTAGAATTAAGGTTGCTGCACTGGGCTGGGATACCAGGAGATACCAATGGGGTGGCCACTCTTTCTGCACCTTCTTCCTCCCCTTGGTTGATGAAGCCAAAGCAAAATCATGTATGTAGTTATACCTGATTAGATTCTGCATATAGCTCTGATCAACGATAGCAAGATGGGTCATTGTATAGGAAGTGGTTGGTAGCTTGTATTATAGTTATACTTTAGTAAGATGTTGCTAGACAATCTCAGTCTAAAGGCGAAATAATTACACCTGTTGTTGGACCTAAGTCAAACAGTTCTCATTTTAACTGCTTTAGTTCAAAACAAATATAAAATGTCTGTAGTTACCACATTAAAATACCCTGTTGTTAATAGAGAGAGAAATGTCTATATTTTCATTTACCCTGATCTATTGGGCCTCCCTGGCTCACAGAGTGGCTCCTTTCTTGCCCATTGATAAGCTGTGGTACAAGACAGCATAGACCTTTATGCCACCCCTTCAGTTGTAGATGCCATTTGTTTCCAATATAACCTTCTACCCCAGCTTCTATATCCTGGAGCCAAGACTCATAAAATAGTTCCTTCTTTCCATTAGGATGTGCTTATACAAGTCAGCACCACATGCTGACTTTCTTCATATAGATTAAGAATATTGCTTCCATAATGCTTATAGTCCCAAATGGTCCAATTTATCATTCTGTCCTATCTTGCACTGCTGGTGTGCTAGTATACTCCACTATTATACCTGCTGATTCACTGGGCTTTGCCACAATGATAATTGGAAATGCAGCTATTCATAGTCGGATGAATAAGAACATGTGTATATTTAGATAACAAATCTGCCCTCCTTCCTCCTGCAGAGGTCTGATCAGGCCGTATACTGAGGACATATGCAACTACTAAGTATCATTATTTAATTATTTGTATTTCAGTAGTGCCCAGCTTTGCCAGGTGCTCTATATACACACAGTAAGAGTCTATTCTTGCCCTGAAGAGATTACAGTCAAAAGAGACAAGACAGACAAAGAAAGTATTCTCACCATTTTATAGAGAACCAAGGCACAGAGAGATTAAGTGATGTACCCAAGGTCATGCAGAAAGTCCATGGCCAAGCCAGCAACTGAACCCACGACTCATGAGTCTCAGTCCAGTGAATTAACTACAAGATCACCCTTTCAGTCTTAAATAGTCCTTGTGCATATCTGATGTGATTTTCCCTTACAGCCTGGGTAACAGTGGTGTCTTCTTGGTGGGTCCACTTCTGGAGGGTAAAATATGCCTTTATATGTAGACTTATTCATATCTATTCTGACAGCACCCACCTGGGCTGCTGGGGATAGAACCCTGGTCCTTTAGGCACAAAAAAATAGGCCTCTGTTACTTGAGCTAAGGTTCTCTCTTTGCAGACAGCTTCCCTTATAATTCCCTAATTGACAGTAGTAGGTCACACACCCTTTCTTTAGGCCACGCACTAAAGGTCAACTTATATACACAGGGTACATTACAGGGAGACTGGGGCAACGGTCTTTCCAGAAGGCCAAATTTACTTTTTTAAATCTCTTTATGGACTTGCTTAAACCTTTCCATGCTTCATTAAATGGGGCCATCACACAACTAGATGGATTTCTTTTCTCAATTCAGCATTTATTGGGTAGCCATATACCCATAAAAATGATTTACATATGTTGTATGTAGTGAGCTATAGAGTGTATCAGAAAAGTATAAAGGTACCATTCATTAAAAGCTGGTGTTGGTCTGTTTTGTGGGGGTCACTCTTATTTATACTGGGTGAACTTCACCCCTGTGCCAAGGGCCTGAATGAGGCCATACAAACACCTCATGTTAAGAGCAATTCTACTCTGAGAGTAGACTAAGTGACTATGTAAAATGGCACCTTCTTACTGCATTGATCTGTTCCCAGTTCCTTACTTCCATAAGCTCTACAGAGCCAGCACAGTTAAGAGAGAAGCTGGATTCTATCCTTTGTTGTTTACTACATTGTAATCTGTTACACCTGTCCAATCCCATTGAAAATAATGCAACTCCGGTGCATCACTGAAGGCATAATTTGGCTTCCAGACAGTGCTTAAAGTGTGCCTAGTCGAAAGGAGTCACACAACCAGCAAATATAATTTCTTCAACTAGAGCTGGGTTGCGGGTGTCATTTCAGCCCTCCCTAGGAGTAAACCCCTTTGATTGGCTGCTTCCATCAATTCCTCTCTTCCTGGGGTATAAACATCCAATCAGAGCTGCTGTAGGCAGAACTCTCCCCCCTCCTCTCAGGAGCTGAAGCCATTCTCCGGACGGGGCAGGAGGAGAAAGGGGACCAGCCCGAGCCTAGTACCTGATGGTGGCTCCATTCCTCAATTCACAGTCAAGCTGGAAAGTCATACTGAGTGGGGTCCCATAGGGACCAGTTTGAGGTTTGGTTCTGTTCAATATGTTCATCAACAATTTAGATAACGGCATAGAAAGTACACTTATAAAGTTTGCAGATAATACGAAGCTGGGAGAGGTTGCAAGTGCTTTGGAGGATAGGATTAAAATTCAAAATGATCTGGACAAAATGGAGAAATGGTCTGAAGTAAATAGGATGAAATTCAATAAGGACAAATGAACGTAGGTAGGAACAATCAGTTGCAGAAATACAAAATGGGAAATGACTGCCTAGAAAGGAGTACTGCAGAAAGGGATTTGGGGGTCACAGTAGATCACAAGCTAAATATCAGTCAACAATGTAACACTGTGGCAAAAAAAGCAAACATCATTCTGGGATGTATTAGCAGAAGTGTTGTAAGCAAGACACGAGAAGTAATTCTTCCGCTCTACTCTGTGCTGATTAGGCCTCAACTGGAGTATTGTGTCCAGTTCTGGGTGCCACAATTCAGGAAAGCTGTGGACAAATTAGAGATAGTCCAGAGAAGAGCAACAAACATGATTAAAGGTCTAGAAAATGTGACCTATGAGGGAAGATTAGAAAAAAAACTGGATTTGTTTAGTCTGGAAAACAGAAGACTGAGAGGGGACATGATAACAGTTTTCAAGAACATAAAAGATTGTTACAAGGAGGAGGGAAAAAATTGTTCTCCTTAACCTCTGAGGATAGGACAAGAAGCAATGGGCTTAAATTGCAGCAAGGGTGGTTTAGGTTGGACATTAGGAAAAACTTCCTAACTGTCAGGGTAGTTAAGCCCTGGAATAAATTGTCTGGGGAAGTTTTGGAATCTCCATCACTGGAAATTGTTAAGAGCAGGTTAGAAACAAACACCTGTCAGGGATGTTCTAGATACTTAGTCCTGCCATGAGTGCCGGGGACTGGACTAGATGACCTCTCAAGGTCCCTTCCAGTCCTATTATTCCCTCCTCCCCCACCCCTTTTCCTCCTGTGAATATTGGGATGGCTTCTCTGCTTCTCCCCCAGGAGGGACCCTGCTCTGTGTGCGTGTGAGTGAGTGAAGAACTCCTGGAACTGTAGGTGAGGCAGAATTGATGTGGTGGTTTGGGTCAGAACAGATGTTGGGGCAGAACTGATGGGCTGGGCGGGGGGCTGAAGGATAGGCAGATGTACTCTCTCTCATTTCTGTAGAAAATGATAGATCCTTTCACTTTCTTCAGACAATTTTAAATACTGCCTTCAGAAACTTCATTAACATTGATGCCATAAAAGAAAGAAAGAAAACCCAGCTTGATCATTAGATTCCAGGTTGCTTTTGTAACTGGGCACAGTGAATATGGAAATTGCCAAGAGACGATAAACATGGAACTCAACAATGCTGTTTTTACAAATCTGGATTTGTGAGCCATGTCTGTCACCATAGTATCTGAATGGAACATCTGTAGTATCTCATCAACTTTTCCAGAGGAGACGGCACTTTAAATCTTTCCTAAGAGCTTGTGTAGGCATTCTGCACTGCACTGAACTTCACTATAAGGTAGAACAACTAATTTTCTATGTAAACTGTAGGTCATTTTTATGACTTATGCATGCACAAGGGCTATTTATATGAATAGAAACTTGTTGATGACATAGTGTGCATAGCTCAAAAATAGAAACAAACCTGAAGGAGAATTTGCTAACCCATAACTTACAAAACCAACTGCATATATGTATACTGGATTATTCTGGGTAATACTATATTGTATAAGTCAACATAACCTAGTATACAGTAATCCAAAGCATCTTACCCCATCTGAAGAGAAGTACTACTGTTCCATTTGCTAGTAAAAAACAATGAGTATTTAAGTCTAGCTGTACAGATCTTCTTGTGAGTAAGGATAGAATATATGTACATATTTGCTAATCATATTAAGTTTTGCAAAAAGAGTATACTGCATTAATAATGTTAGATATTTGGGGTAGGATTTGGGCACCTAGCTCCTTTATGCCCCTTTAAAAATCCCACTCCTTTAGTACTGTTAGCTTAACTTACTTTTTTAGATGTTCAAAGAGGATTTTCATTGTGTCACGGTTTGGCCTAGGGAGCTTCTGCACAAGATGCCTTATGGACTTAACTCGAGTGTTGCTGTCTGGATTTTCTGATGGGGAAAAAATAGAAAAAAGTATAAGATTTGAGTGTCACTTTAGGATATTGTTTGCATACAGTTATGTCAGACACCTTAGCAACTAGAGGCCACTGTTAATGTGGTTACACGCGTAGCTATCTTAGAATGTTTTACCATCTGAGATACTGATGGGGAGCCTACATAATAACTTACAAGGGATGGAAAAATCGTTCTAATTGTTCAGGAAACATTTTCTCATCACAGAACTGACTTTGTATTCTATGCATTTATTTTAATAGGCCATTTGGATTTGTACAAATGCAAATATTCCACGGGTGGCCTACCTGCAAATAGTAAGTAGCCTTCTTATAAAGTGGCGTTTCCTACTCTGGAACTGCATTCCACCTGTGCACCAAGATCTGCACTGGACACCTCCTTAAACTGAGTAACCATGTAATCTTTAGTGTCTTTTTTTTTCCTGTTCACTCCTCCAAGGACCAGATTGATTAGCATGGTTCCCTTTCTTTACCTCTAATCTCTCTATATCATGCTTTTGATCCACACACCTATAGATATTAATTTAAAATTATGATTTAACTCATGCTTTCTAGCGATCAGCAATTGGCTGCACAAAATTCCATTTTTTATCTATCTTCTAGAATTGGTTGTATTGGTACCATCATTTTTAACTGCTTTTTGGTAGGAAACAATTACCATTACCAATATACAATCGGTAACAAAAGAATATGGGAATAAGAATGTTACTGCTGTCTTGGTCGGGATAATCATTGTAGTTTAGTGTAATTCATGGTTTCAAGGACATACGTTTTGCATATGTCTTATGCTTGTGATATTTGCATGAGATGTTGCTACTAAAACAAAGACATGTACAACTGTGGTTTCATTTAGGAACAGATTAGATAAGGTGCCAGTAGGCCTGATGTAGAAAACATCTTGCAAGCTGCATGTTCTAGATAACCTGAGAATTCTTTTCTGATCTGATCATCTATGGCTTAATTATCATCTATAATTCTGAGTATATTTTAGTATTTAATATTTATATTGGTCTAGCGTCCAGATTCTCCAGTCAGAGTTGAGCCCTCTTTGTGTTAGGTGCTGCATAAGCACATATGAATACACAGTTTCTACCCTGAAGATTTTATGATCTAAGGGTATGTCTACACTACGAGGGTAGTTCGATTTCTCTTAAATCGAAAATGTAGAATCGATATTGCAAAGTCGAACGTGTGTGTCCACACTAAGGACAGTAATTCGACTTTGTGAGTCCACACTAACAGATTCATTATGGGGCATGGGAAGAGATGAAGTGCATCACCCCATTATTGAATAGCATTAAATTAAAGCTCCAGCCTCAGATTTATATTGAAGTAACTTGAAATGCATTGTTACTTGCATTTATGTTAGGTTGTGACATGAAAAGGAACTCTTTCCAAACTGGGCAGTTGCTGCATTCTGCTATTAGCTAGGACTACAATTACACAGAAAATGTGTGTGCCAACCCTATAACACTCTGTCCCCACAATCTTGTATCAGTACCGTTTCACAAATGGAAGTGATATAATGACCCAGAGGGTTTATATTAGAAGGTGTATAGTTCAGCAAAGAGGAGGCATTGTGCAGTGGGAGATTTCTTACTCTTTTCCTGCAGCAGCACTCTGAGGAGGTATGTGTGCATGTGGCTTTTCTGAAATTTTCCCTCCCCTATTGATACTGTGTAATTATGATCCTTTGTTTACAGTGTGTCCTCAGAGTATGTGTGAATGCAGCCTTGTTATGTTCCTCTGACTTCTGCCCCTTCCTCTCCTATAAAACTTCCCACTCTCAAACCCATATCCACAGTTCTTCCAATAATAGTGGACTGGGGCCACCAAACTCATTTCACATGTGCTGCTGAAAGTGCCAAAGCCTTCCTTCACTACTGAGTGATGCAGGAGTTGAGCTTTCGAACGGCTCTAATATCACACTACCTGTTGAACCATCAAATTCCTTGTATTTGGAATTCTTGTGTTAAATGTGTTGGTTTTGGTTGGGAGGTAAGCATTTCCACCATGAGAAATGTCTTCCGTTATTAGCAAAAAGAACAGGAGTACTTGTGGCACCTTAGGGTATGTCTACACTACGAGGGTATTTCGATTTCACTTAAATCGAATATGTGGAATCGATATTGCAAAGTCGAACTTGTGTGTCCACACTAAGGACAGTAATTCGACTTTGTGAGTCCACACTAACGGGGAAAGCGTCGACATTGGAAGCGGTGCACTGTGGGCAGCTATCCCACAGTTCCCGCAGTCCCCGCTGCCCATTGGAATTCTGGGTCGAGCCACCAATGCCTTCTGGGTAAAAAAAAAGGGTCGAGGGTGCATTTGGGTAATTGTCGTCATCCGTCCGTCACTACCGCCCTCCCTCCCTCCCTGAAATCGCCGGCGGGAAATCAGTTCGCGCAATTTTCCGGTCAGTGCCAGCGCGGACGCCACAGCACTGCGAGCATGGATCCCGCTGCGACCATCGCTGCAGTTGTGGCTGTTGTCAACGCCTCGCAGGTTATCATCCACCTTTACCAGAGGCAGATGCAGATAAACCAGGCGAGGAGGCTACGGCACCGCGGTGAGGGCCTGAAGTCTGAGAGTAGCACAGGCCTGTCAGAAAGCACGGGACCCAGCGCCGAGGACATCACGGTGACAATGGGTCATGTGGATGTTGTGGAACGGCGATTCTGGGCACGGGAAACAAGCACGGACTGGTGGGACCGCATAGTGCTGCAGGTCTGGGACGAATCCCAGTGGCTGCGAAACTTTCGCATGCGGAAGGGGACTTTCCTTGAACTTTGTGAGTTGCTGTCCCCTGCCCTGAAGCGCAATGACACCCGGATGCGAGCAGCCCTGACTGTCCAGAAGCGAGTGGCTATAGCCCTCTGGAAGCTTGCAACGCCGGACAGCTACCGGTCTGTCGCGAACCACTTTGGCGTGGGCAAATCTACCGTGGGGGTTGTTGTGATGCAAGTAGCCAACGCAATCGTTAAGGTACTGCTCTCAAAGGTAGTGACCCTGGGAAACGTGGAGGTCATCATAGATGGCTTTGCCGCGATGGGATTCCCAAACTGCGGTGGGGCTATAGATGGAACTCACATCCCTATCCTGGGACCGGAGCACCAGGCCAGCCAGTACATTAACAGAAAGGGCTACTTTTCAATGGTGCTGCAAGCACTGGTGGACCATCGGGGACGTTTAACAAACATCAACGTCGGATGGCCGGGCAAGGTTCATGACGCTCGCGTCTTCAGGAACTCTGGTCTGTTTAGACGGCTGCAGGAAGGTATTTACTTCCCGGACCACAAAATAAGTCTTGGGGATGTGGAGATGCCTACAGTGATCCTTGGGGACCCAGCCTACCCGCTAATGCCCTGGCTCATGAAGCCCTATACTGGCACCCTGGACACTGAAAAAGAACTCTTCAACTACCGGCTGAGCAAGTGCAGAATGGTGGTGGAGTGTGCTTTTGGCCGTCTCAAGGGGAGATGGAGAAGCTTACTGACTCGCTGTGATCTCAGCGAAACCAATATCCCCATTGTTATAGCAGCTTGCTGTGTGCTCCACAATCTCTGTGAGAGCAAGGGGGAGACCTTTATGGCGGGGTGGGAGGTTGAGGCACATAGCCTGGCATCTGATTACGCCCAGCCAGACAGCCGGGCGATTAGAAGAGCCCAGCGGGACGCGCTGTGCATCCGGGAGGCTTTGAAAGCTAGGTTCCACAGTGAGCAGGGTAACCAGTGACTTTTAAGTTTCTGTACAGAGAAGCTGAACCTGCCCCCGTTTCTTTACCCAGTTAATGTTGACTATTCTCTCCAGTTACAGACCCCCTCCACCCCCTTCCAAAAAAAATAAAATCAGTTTTATTTTGTTAATGAACACCGTTGTCTTGATTACTGTTTTCGCGGGAATGTTTTAAACCTGGGACGCAGACTGTGGTGGGGAGCGGGTGTAGTGTACTGATGCAAATGATCCTTCTAAACTCCAGGAATGACAGGATTCGCAGTGGCGGACTGGTTGTTTCAACGGAGCCTGCCAGCCCTCCTGAGCGGGACTGCGTGTATGTGGGGGCTATGTGACTTTATGGCAGGGGGAGGAGGGTTACAGATCCCCTGCTGCGTGGCTCTGTGATCCAGGACAAGGACCGCTGCATAAGATCTGTAACTGCCCTCCCCCGCCACAAAGTCACAGAGCAACACCCCCCCCCACGCACAGAACATGAAAACCACCTCCCAGACTGACCAGGGTAACTAGTCACTGCACTGTGTATGTGCCCTGCTTCTGGACCTGCCCCCGCCTCTGTACCCTGCTAAAGGTGACTGTCCTGTCCAATTACCAAGCCCCTTCCCCCCCTTGAGACAGACTCTCCCACAAAAGAACATGATTGAAACAGAAATGAACAGAAACGTATTTTTTATTAACAACCACACATGAAACTGGGGGGTGAAACTTGGACGGGGGCTTGGGTGAGGCGGGCAGGAAAGGACTTTTCAAATTTTGGGGAATGACAGCCTTCTGGTGCTTGAGCAGTCTGCAGGGGTCGAGTGAGAGTTTTCATGGACTCTGCCGCCCCTCCTTCTTTGGACTTTGGGAGAGGGGGGTATGGGACTTGGTGGCGGGGGAGTGCGGTTACTGATAGACTGCAGCGGGGCTCTGTCCTCCTGCCTCCGTTCCTGCAGAACATCAACAAGGCGCCGGAGCATGTCCGTTTGCTCCCTCAGAAGTCCAAGCAGCGTTTGAGTCGCCTGCTGGTCTTCCTGCCGCCACCTCTCCTCACGTTCAATGTGTGTCCGGTGCATTTGGGACAAATTCTCCCTCCAATGGTTCTGCTGTGCTGCCTGGGCTCGGGAGCAGCCCATTAGTTCTGAGAACATGTCCTCTCGCGTCTTCTTCTTCCTCCGCCTAAT
Source organism: Emys orbicularis (assembly GCF_028017835.1). Taxonomy (NCBI): domain Eukaryota; kingdom Metazoa; phylum Chordata; order Testudines; family Emydidae; genus Emys; species Emys orbicularis. The sequence continues at coordinate 23,028,560 of NC_088693.1, read as the reverse complement.
GTGCGCTAGCCTCTGGGAGTGTGATGCCAGGCTGGGTTGGGAGACAGTCGCAGATGTGGCTGTGGGAATGAGAAAAAGGTAGTGAATTCCTCCGAAACATAAATGTAGTTGTGAACAAAGAACATAGTCTTTCTCTGTGAACAAGCCCATGCATCGCACCTATCACATGCGCACTCAGGACAAGGTAGAATTTTCGGACCTCGCCTTCAGTGCCTGGGGTCTTGCACTGCCGATCTGGGAAGCGGGGCAGGACACCGGAATTTCTGTAGCAGGCAGACATGGTAAGCCATAGACTTGTGGCTGCTTAAAACTTTAGTAGTACCACTGGCCTCCTTTCACATTGAAAGCAATGCCAGTCTCTGCTGCCAGCAATCGGCCAAGCATGAACTCTGGCCCTGTCCCACCCCCTCGCGGATGTCCCAGGGAAAGATCCCTGTATGCTGCCCCTCTCCCGCCTCCACACCGTGGCTGTAAACCAGCGGTTACAGTTCTGTAAAGGAACTTGCAAGCAGTCCCAATACTAACAGTCCCCTACCTAATTCAAAGCAGGTCATCATGAGCGACATAACAATAATGAGGATCTCGGACAGCGATAAGGAAAGGATGCTTCGGGAAAGCCTGCAAAGACCAGGGCCCTATGCCGCCATGCTGTGCAAGGCAATGATCCCAGAGTACTTGAGGATCTCCTGGCGCGCGAACGTCTCCTACTTCGGAGGACCCAATAAGGCCGCTCTCCCCAGGAACCTGATGAACAGGCTTTCCCATTACCTCCAGGAGAGCTTCCTCGAGATGTCCGTTGAGGATTTCAGCTCTATCCCCGGACATATAGACCGCATTTTAATATAGCTGCAGTGGCAGGGACTAAAGAGTGGAGCAGCTTGGGCAGCAGAATCATGCACAACCGGACACTGTTAGATTTTTTTAAAATAGTTGGAACTGAATACTTAAGCGCCCAGGGTAAAGAAATCATGAAGAACACATTGTTCTTATTCTTAATATTACAGTTTTGTTAAAAATAAATGTTTAGATGTTTAAAACACTTACTGCTTGATCCTTCCCCTGAATCTGTGTCCGGGTTAAATGCTGGGGAGGGTTGGTAGGGGATCTCTGTAAGGGTGATGAAGAGCTCCTGGCTGTCGGGGAAATCAGCTTGGTAAGCGCTGTCGACTGCCTCGTCCTCCTCATCTCCTTCCTCATCTTCCCCGTCCGCTAACATGTCTGAGGAATCGGCCGTGGACAATATCCCATCCTTAGAGTCCACGGTCAGTGGTGGGGTAGTGGTGGCAGCCGCACCTAGGATGGAATGCAGTGCCTCGTAGAAACGGGATGTGTGGGGCTGGGATCCAGATCGTCCGTTTGCCTCTTTGGTCTTCTGGTAGCCTTGTCTCAGCTCCTTGATTTTCACGCAGCACTGCGTTGCATCCCGGCTGTATCCTCTCTCTGCCATGGCTTTAGAGATCTTCTCATAGATCTTTGCGTTCCGTCTTTTGGAGCGCAGCTCGGAAAGCACGGACTCATCGCCCCACACAGCGATGAGATCCAAGACTTCCCGATCAGTCCATGCTGGGGCCCTCTTTCTATTCTGGGATTGCACGGCCATCTCTGCTGGAGAGCTCTGCATCGTTGCCAGTGCTGCTGAGCTCGCCACGATGTCCAAACAGGAAATGAGATTCAAACTGCCCAGACAGGAAAAGGAATTCAAATTTTCCCGGGGCTTTTCCTGTGTGGCTGGTCAGAGCATCCGAGCTCGGACTGCTGTCCAGAGCGTCAACAGAGTGGTGCACTGTGGGATAGCTCCCGGAGCTATTAGCGTCAATTTCCATCCACACCAAGCCTAATTCGATATGGCCATGTCGAATTTAGCGCTACTCCCCTCGTTGGGGAGGAGTACAGAAGTCGAATTTAAGAGACCTCTATGTCGAACTAAATAGCCTCGTGGTGTGGACGGGTGCAGGGTTAATTCGATGTAACGGCACTAAATTCGACATAAACGCCTAGTGTAGACCAGGCCTAAGAAGCAAATTTATAGCACCACAGAGCCACCATTTAAATTGAGTTTAATTATGCAATCTCTTCCTAGGAAGCTCAATGTATTTTGAGAAAAGAGTAGACCCCCGAATAATCAACGTACAGATTATTTTTTCTTTTCAAAATCTTTCATGTGAATATGGTTTCAGGGAAAGTAGTGAGACTGACAACCCTGGAGAATGAAGTTATCCACAGAACAGACATAGGCATGGATGACAACAGACAGAGGTTTCTATGCACAGCCCTATCACTGTATTTTGACCGTGATATCTAGGGACCCAACTGTACAGTGAAGAAGGTAGTTCAGTCTCAATGCTCAGTCAGTCCTCGGACTCTTTGCTGAGGCTGCCAAAAGTGGTGGTTATTTTTGTCATGTGGACACCCTGTCCTGTGAGAATTGAACTGAAGACGCTATCCAAAATTGTATAAAATTATAGCGGTTATACTTTTCAACTGATATCACACAACAGTAGTTTCCAGTCTATTTTCCAGAAAGCATTCACTGGACTTAAGCACAGATGCACCCACTTAGCTTAGATGTGAATCTAGCCTAGGATTTTTAAAAAACAGAGTTATGAAAGAAGTTCAACAACACAAATCAAAGCACCCGATGCTTGCTTATTGTTGAGTGCAGTACTTCAGGGGAAATGCAGTACAGTAAGGATTTATTATGGGCATCAATGGAGATATTTTTCCCGTCCCACACTCCCATGTTGATTTGCATAGATATCTACCTGGGTGCCACCCTCCATCCCAGAAGTGGCTCCATTTCAGAGATCAGGGAAGATAAGATATATCTTATACGGATATAATTCATAAAACATTTAGCATTACATAAATGCACAGTGATATTCTAATAATACCCAATCCCTTTAGAAAATGGAAAATATGGACAGTTCATTTTTAAAGGCAGACTCTGCCTCCTTTTTAAAGTGCATAACCAAGGACATGGCCAGTAGAAAATAGGGTGAGAGACAGTTAACCAATTGATAAAGCACAGAAATCCTAGAAGAAATGGTGCATAAAATTATTTTATGAATCAGCCTATTGGTTAATTGTTAGCCTATTGTAAAAGAGGAAAAACAGGCAACATGTGGTAACTTTAGTCAGCATTTCTGAACAGGGAATGATAAACACCTCTGCCTGGCTCTGGCATTTATCAGTACTGAGATATTATTACCACATAGAGTCACAGCATGGTTACTGTTATCATCAAAAAAAAGAGCCAGCTAATCTTAATGGTTTGTAAAGCCGTTACCTGCACTGGTCTGACATTTATCATGATCATTTTACCACATGGGTCCTACATAGCAAAGGTATTTTATCTGGAAGGGACATCACTATGAATTATTATTTGCAGCTAGGTAGAAAATTGTATGTTGTAGATACCTTTTCTCATTATAAATCACAGTCACATTTCACCATTTCCCACACAAAGCTGCTGAGCCCAGGCTTTTTGCCACAATGCTTACTCTCTCTACCTTTTACAGTTCCATGAAAATATTGGGTACTTTTTCATTAAAATGCTTGATGTTGTTTTTTTAAATGCTACATATGCTTGATTTTTTTGGTATGTGTTAAAGAAATTGTTCTCCCACCTTATAAACTGAACTTGATAAACTGTCTACTTTTTTAAAAACCTTGTTCCTGCTTCTATCTTAGTGGCCAGACTTGTCTCTGCTTTTGACCTTGTCGATGCAATATTTAACAGTAGATCGGATGTAAGTCCTTATGCTTGATTTTGAAATACCTATGCATTTTCTTCTCTGCCTGAAATCCTTGCGTTCCACTTTAAAGCCACTGAACATTTTCTCCCTTCATTTTCCTAATTGGGAAGATTTTTTTTCCATGGATGCCTCTTTATCAAACTAAAAAGAAGGGGGAGGGAAATCCTACAGGAAGATTTGTGTAAATAGTCATCCAAGAGGTATCACCAAACTATCTGTTGCCTAATGAAGCCCATTAATTTACAGTACAAACAAAGAAAAGACATTTTGTAGATCTGACACTTGTTTTTTGAAACTCTAAGGCTAAGTCCAGAAGATGAAATAGACTATTTTTTTTAAGTTAAAGTAGCACAAAGGTACAACTTGTAATCACAAAAAGGAACAAAAATCCTTGTTAAAAGATTATCAGTAACTTCTGGAAAGTTCTGATTTCTTTTCTCTAAACTGTTTCAATAGGAATAAAAACAACGAAAAGCAACACACATAATAAAGAGGGAGAACATTTAGCCCTCCCCCCCTTTTTTTTGTATTTTAGGAGAAATATGGAAAGAGAATGTAACAATTTTAGCAAATTAAGATAGTTTCATGTGAATTGCAGAAGGAATTTTTATTTTGCTAGTACATATATTTAGAAATTGGGTTACTGTATTTAAAAATAAGGTTCTCTTTAAGAAAGCAAGATTGTGGAGATGCTCTTGTTTATATTTAAACGAAGAATGCAGTAAACAAGCTACAAAGCATTTAATATTATATAGGATCTTTTGCAAATGAGCTTTGGATAAACATTTGAACATGGAAGAAAACATGATGTGCCTGTAACATTAACAGTGGCTGGGTGAAAATGAACAAAGAAAGTAACCTTTAGCTTTTATGTCCATAAAGAATACTTAAACAAATCCCATTGAATCTTTCTTTTAATCATTAATTTTAAATGGACGTAGCTATTTACAACAAACCACTTTGTTTTAGAACAGGAAGTCCAAGGTTTATCTCCAATAACTCACATTTTCTAGGAAGGGATGTATGTCTCTAACCTGACATGCATTCATTATTTTGTAAGGTACTGGAGTCTGACCTTTGAACCCTCCTCAGACCTGCTGCATTATTCATGCCTGACTTACTTTGTGTAGTTTTACTACAGTACCCATTTCCCTTTACCAGCAGCTTCAGTTACTTGTTCATGTTTAACGTTAAACTGGCATTTATGGCTCACATTAATGCTTTATTTTATTTCAAGCCATCATCTCTTCTTTTTGTCCTGTTGAACCTTACTGTGTTGTGTTGCAGGGGAAAAGGTGCTATATGATTCTGCATAAAATATTGAACTATTGAGCTGTCACCAATGCTAAGATTTTTTAAAAAGTGTGTTTCCCTCCTAGCTTTTTATATTGCACTTCTCACCTTTTTTTTTTTGATAAACTTTATGCTGTGTTCAAAATGTCACAAATTTTGTAACCCGAGACTACTTCCAACAATTCACAATTGATTCAACTGCCAGGTTTTGTTTTTGTTTTTTGTTTAATCAGAACTGAGTGGGTTAGGTGGATTTTTGAGTGCTAATGAAATTGTGAGACTTATGGTGCTGGCTACCGCCAGCCATAGTGTGGGCAGACGCTCTGCAAGCTTCCCCACTGTGTTGCTGTGCAAGCATCCCCGCTGTTATGTTTGCTATAGTTTTAATGTCTGTGAAAAATTCCTGATGAAACTAAATTATGTTATGCTCTCTTGTTTATGTAAATAAAACACCCGATTTGGCCAGTTTGTCCTGCCCTTGCCCATTTTAGAAGCTCTCCCATAGTACAAGTGCTTAACTTAACCCCAGATCCTATCAACTACCTCTGTATTATCAGGATACGAGAAAGTACTTAAAACAGAATGCACATTGGGCTTGATTTTTCAGTGGTGCTGAGTGCCCACCTCCCCAGTTGCAATCAGTAGATTTCAGTATTCAGAACAAAGACCACTGTGATTAAAAAATATGAAGTTAGTTTTTTTTTTTAAATCTGATTCCTCATATAATTTGAAAAACACAGATATTTCATTTTATGTAACATTAACGTCCCAATCTTAATCTCTGCTATAGACAGTGCAAACCTTATTGCATATACACATTGTAAAATACTACTACGTTTAAAAAAAAATCCATAAGAAATGTGCAAACTAACTAATGTTTGCTATAAGGAGAATAAATCAATTCAGATCACAAATTGGTTACTTTTTATTCATGCCTCAGAAATAGATGTTTCAAAAAATGAACATTACAAGAAACCTTTTTATATATCCAATTGATGAATTCACCAAATGTGATACAGAGTGGAATTTTCAATGAATATTCATACAACTCTTGCAATCCATTAGCAAGACTTAAGACAATGAGTTTGCAACTCAATCCCATTTAACAAAAATATATGTGGAATTAATGGGAAAAACAGCACTTACAAAACTTAAACTTTAATGTATCAAACTCCAGGTGCCAGAGTTTGAGGGAAATAACCAATAATAGTCATTTTTTACATATTTGATGGGACTGATTATGCAATGTGCAACTCTAAATGGCTTATAGCACATTGTAGCATGGTTCCATCCCATTGGCTACAGTAGGGTGCAGGCAGATGGATGACAGTGACAAGGAGAGAAGTGCTTTTGCTTAGCCGTGCGTTAAGATGCCATCCAGAAGCTCTGTGCACTGCAGACACTTCATTAGGATGCCAGGATAATGGTAAACTACCACTCAGAGTGACACCCCATTTCCTGCTTACTGAGCTCTCCAACCTCGGCAGATGTCAACAATCTCACAGTGCTACAGACCAGACCTAACTTTCCAGTCACTTTGACTCCAATTTTTTTCCCTTAACAGTGCCATACATTACATGCAATATGTAACAGCAAATACTAAACGGAAGACAAAATTTGCTGCCCTAATTATAACAAAGCAGCATCTGACTTAGGTACTGTATGTCCAGAGTATATACAATCAGCTGGGCATTATAAAAGACGGATGCTCTTTGTTAGTCAGTTTTAAGGGTTAATTAGACTTAGGACTTTAATAACTAATAGTTAAAGTCTGATCCCAGTAGAGATGATTGTGCTTCATGACTAGCTTCCATTTAAATGTGAAAAAAAATTGCTGAGCTCTTTTCTGATAGATTTCATATTCAGTTTCAGCCTTGTGCATGGTTTTCTGTACAGAAAGAGCAGACTTGAGCATCTGGATGGTGTGATATTTTCTCTGCAAATGCACAACTCGAGGCCGTCACATACCTCCCTAACAGCAGTTATAGCCAACAGAGATTCTGGGCTACAATACTTAACCTATACTTCTTTCCAGAGAAGCAAAAATAGCTACTTATCCTTTTAAAAATGATCTCCAAAATTAAAAAAACATTGTTTTAAAGGCCCCAAATCATAATGTATTTTTTTCCTGGTCCAAATTTTATTTTTCAATCCTCTGTGTATCCATAAACAGACTCTCTCATGAAAGAATTATTGATGTTTTTGAAACCAGAAATCCCTATTTACTTTACAAATGTTGCATTTAGAATATTTCTTTGAGGGCCAGGTTGATATTTTAGCAGGAGTCAGAGCATCTTATTCTCTTTGGAAGGGGAAGGCATGACAAGGCAGCACAGTTAGCCACAGGGAGCTTTCTGTTTGCTCAGAAGAGCGACCCCTCCCCAAGCCTGTGTTAAGGAATGACTTTGATTGGCATTCCAGTCTTCCCAGAGTTGTGTGGAGTGTTACAAATGTGAATAATGGAAGTGGGTTAAAGAAGAAGAAAAAATAGTAACGATTCTGAGGAATCTATTTGGGATGAGATAAGACAGGTTTTTTTGTTTCTCCCCCCCCCCCCCCCCCCCCCTGTTCTCCTTGCCTGGAAATTAAGATGCTTACTAGGAAGCTTTTCAAAACAGCTGGAAACATGGGGCCAAATCCTGAAGTCTTTTCTAAGATATTATCCATTCTTACTTGGGCAAAACTCCTATTGAAGCAAGCGGAAATGAAGAATCTGCACTTGCTGATATTAACAGGATATTACCACTGCCTTCTGTGGGAACAGGACTGGGTCCTAAGGGAGGACTTTAGGATTGGATCCATACATGATAAACGCAAATATTTTTTATTTGATTAAAATGTAAAGTTGTGATTATTTTAAAAAATCTGTTTAAAATGCACAGAAAATATTTTTTCAAATGCTCATTACCATAACATTTTGCTCCACTATAACCTTTGGTCTGATGTCTCCTAATTCTGCAGGAGGTTAAGAAGGGCGATTCCTCCTATGTGCTAATACTGGCCATATTTAGGGGTTAGAAGTTTCAAGATTTTTAGGAACAAAAGAAATATGCACATTTTATTCTTTTTCCCATCTACATTATTTTTAAAAAATCCAACAACAGTAAACAGTATCTCCCCAAGGGAGATTTAGATTTGAAGACTGTTCATTATATCATTTGAATAAGACTAGACCTGGCCTTTTGACTTTGAACCACTACCAAATTTCAGGCTGTGAGGAAATTGTTCTACATTTCCTGACAAATTGAGTTAAGCAGACATTAAGTGGGCTTTAAGAAAACAAATGGCCATCTTTATCACAGGTGGACACTGATGGCTTAATGGGGCCTGGGCTGATTGTATCACTTCTAATGGCTTGACGGGAAGCATTAGGGTTTTTGCATAAAGAACTGGCATTGCGAACCCTGCTAACACAGACCTGTCAAGCGTTCTGTATCCCTTTGTGCATGGAAGCAGATGTTTGTATGTATACTATGAACTGGCATTAGAGCAAGCGACAGATGCCTGTATGAATGCCAGGTTTGTGAATTTTTACAGCAGGAGCATGTTCTGAGGAAGTGCAGCCCTGCCCTCTATCATAGGTAATTCCCACTGGAACTTACTAAATCCCAGCTATGTTTTCATTATTTGGTTTTCCTAGCAACTGGATGAATGTGTCTGTCCTGAAAATGCAAGATGAGAACGCTACCAAATTCTTACAGATTTGCAATACTGGAGCTGTTTTGAAGTTATTATTTTCTGTAATTTCCGTTGCACCCTGTAATCTAAACCAACATTCCTCAAAGGGGAAAGTGGTATTATAGCTATCTAATTAAAATGTGTGTTAATGTTAGCCTGGTAACCATTCCCTCCTCTCCCTGCCAGCCCCCGCCCCCCACCAAAAAAAAAAGAAAAAGGAAAAAAAAAGAAAGAAATGCTGAATTAGATTCACAGCACTTCATTGCCTTCCACATACAGAACTTACACTGTAGTTGTCTGTCAACAATACGAACAGGTAGCTTGCAGTCCATTAAACAAACACAGTGCCCCCCTCACTTTTATTTGACATTTTATTTGGCTATGACAAATGAGCAGCAGTTGGATTATAACATAATTTGTCTTGTCTTTATTACCAGCACAAAGGACACCATTCATTAATTATTCTGCCGTTGCAGCTTAACACTAACTGGAAAGGTCCCTCTCCGGACAGATGGCGGGGACGATGTTATTTATATCAATCAGCCAAAATCCTCAACAAGGATTACTGTTCCTGAGACTAAATGATTTATTTCTTTTTACCTCACCCTCCCTCAACCCCTTCTGCTTTCAGAGATTTCTCTATAAAAACAAAATTTGATAGGAATCTTAAAGCAAAGCCATATTTAACCTGTTAGCTTGCAAAACAACATGCATGTTACATCAGTTTAACTACACAACATTAGTTGCATATTTTGAACTGTTTTAGCTTTTTTTTTTTTGATCTTCGACTCCACAGAAAAAAGATTAACTGAGGGTCTTGGAGCAGCAAGTTCAGCAAAAGTTTGCCTTTTCTGTAACACCATACTGCTGTTGTCCCCAGAGACCACCAGGATCAGGAAATGGTGCCAGCTGTCAGGATTTCTGTCTCTGATAAGATGAGATGACCCACCTTATTACAGAAAGACCAGCAATAGACCTTTTGCAAGATGAACTAGGATGTTTAGTAAAACTCCAGGCTAAACTGAGGGTCAAATCATACATGAGACAGATGCTCATCTATTCCTACTGGATACAAGTCTTTATTCAGTATCAAGGGAAGGAGGGATTTTACTTTACTTGCTCGGTCTTGTTAATAACTCTGCCCAATACATAATCAAACAGTAATAATTTCTACAGACTGAATCCATATGTAAAAATCTTCTGAACATCTCTTACAGGACTTCTGAAATGGTGCCCTTTCTCATAGACATACTCTTTAGAAAAGAAATCCAGATGGATTGTTATATCACATGAGGATTAAGACATTTAAAGTTTTATCCAAGTTGCACACTCTGTTATAATAAAGATTAAAACACAGAAACTTTTATTGTCTGCAGAAATTATTGGTATAACCTTGCTATCCTGATTAGTTTGCAAATATTAAAAGTCCCATCAAGACAAATATCAGCAACATGCAAATACCCTTGCAGGTTGTGATTAAGATTTTAAATGTATCCTTTTGCTTTTAGTTAATAAAAAACAAAGTCTTGGAGGATCTAAGTTGTAATTTATTAAACATGAAAGGCTCCTTGATGAAATATAGAAATGAGATATATTTTGCATTTCAAAGGTTTAAGCTGACAACTTACTTGCATGCAAATAAGAGCAAGATTTGTAAAAATATTTGAAAAGAAATTATTCCTGAATGTACTTATTACAATAATGTGGCATGTAGATAAGAGAAACACACAGCATTAAAAGACATTCATTTCTCCAAAGTCTTAAAATTAGCTTCTTTCTGCCATTGTGTATTAATGTTCTTCTTCAGGAATGCAGCATATTAAAGAACTGAACAGAATTAGTAATAAATTTGTTAATTACAAATTTAAGCAACACAACTGTGTTGTTTTCCCAATATGTTTTTTTCAAAAGCAGAATTGCTAATGCATTTTAATCATTTATGTATAAACATTTGAGGATAAAATATTCTGAAGTTTATCAATTTCAAGAGCTGTTTATTTGCTGGCAAAATAGGGCATGTTATACAACATATATCTTATCATTTTTGCTCATCAAATCCCCATTTGCTGAATGCAAATTTCTCTGGTCTAAGTGCTCTTGCACCTCAATTTAAATGAATAATAGGATAGACTCTATTAAAATCGGTTTAAGGTTGCCATGGGTGACATATCAGTAGGGTTAAAATGAGAAAAAAGGTCATAGAAGCAGTCCTTACAACCTGTTTTTTTTAATCATAATGAAGCATATGTAAGTATCTATGTAGGTTTAAACAACAACATATGGAAATTGGAGACAGTACTTAGTTTGTAGATCTTTTCAATTTTTTTTAGACAACATATTCCAAAACAAATGAATGTAAAATCACAGTACCATCAATAACTGGGAATGTATTCAGTTGCATTGAAAATTAGAGAGTAAACCCCAGTGCAGTAACATAGTACTCTGACAGATTGTGGATTTGTAAAAATAACAGAGAAGTCAGAAGAATACTGTATTTTGATTGTAGCAAATCCTTCATTTCAAGGAACCAGCAAGGTACTCTAATCATATTAACAAAGAAGCCAGAAACTATACCAAAACACCTCATTTAAGAAGAATTTTGAGTCCTCGGCTAACCAGATTTATGGGATTATGCATGCAGTTATTTCATAAGTATTGAAAATATTACCACTTCACAAGGAAACCTTCCTTGATCTATTTCTTTTGTGTGTGTTGTAGTCTTATCCTGTTTAAAGCTGAACAAATAACACTACTGACCATTTTGAAGACTTGAGAAATAAAGTAAAATCACAACTTTTCTGAATTTTTGGATCTGTTTTAAAAGTCAAAATCTATTTGTTAAGGTACTACACTTATTGCTGACTTTTTATATTATTTATGGTTCTCATTTGGATTTCACAGAATCAGATTTTTGTTACAAGTGTTATATTTCCTCTCTTTTTAACCTATATTAAACAGAAAAATCTCCTTATTTGCTAAGGTTACAGTGTTAGTTTAATTTTCATAGGAACAGTGGAATATTTTGAAGCGAGTAACATTTACCAAGTCATTAGTTTTATGCAAACTAGGAAGGAAGATGAAAGAAAAAAATATCAATTATTTATAGATTGTTAAAATGTATCTTAGTGCAGTGCTACTGTATAGAAATGACAATTAGCCAAACTTACCTTCTATAATTAATAATGCATACATTATGCTCTTTGGGCAACTAATCACCAGTTCTACAAATTTGTTTGACACTGTTGAAGATACCAATCACATGGGTTTAAAAAAAAAGAAAAAAGAACAATGCTCTGCCATTCATGGCCAACTTTAAAAGGCTTTCCGCTATCCCAGAAGTGATGAGATGCTTCCAGTGAACAAAATGGTGATCTATAAATTGCTTGACTATATGAATGAAACATAAGATTACAATCCAAACATTCCTAACTAAAGAACTCACAAAAGACCAAATTCAAAATGTAAGCTCGATACAATCTATTACATTTAGCAATATCTTTGTGGATACAAACTTAACTCTTAAGAAGGTCTGTCAGAAGAACTTCCTGTTGCATGCAGATCTCTGAGCATAAACAGGCAAGCAGGTCACATTACACATCCTCTTTTTCCTGCTCCACAAATTTGAGTATGATAGATCTGGCTGTGGGAGGGGCATATATTCTATTCATACCTATAATGTTGCTTTATCAAACAGTAGGTTCTGAACCCCATATTCTGCTGAAGAACAATAACAGAATCAGCAACGTTAATTCTATGTTCTCTCACTGCAGTCCCTCGGGGACATGCACAATTCTTGTGATAATCAACCACAGACTTCACTATGCAGTCACAGGTATCAAAATATGGAAAGAATATGCAGTGTTTGCAATGGGGAAATGTCATGTGTGGCTTCTGTAAGGTGTTAATTTTTAAGGGGGTGCTTTAAATAATTTTTACTACATATTTGGTAGTCTTCATGTTGAAAAACTAATCTTTGGATGTTAAGACATATGGCTATAGCATTGGTTTCCTGTAGGTCTGAATGTCACCACAGTTTTGCAGGTTTCTTGGAAAACATATTTTCCAGTGATTGTCCTCCTGATTGTTCATGTTTGTTTAGTGATCTTTATCATAGCAGATATATATGTGACTGGCTACACCTATAGGTAGAAACAACAAGGAGTCCTTGTGGCACCCATGAAAGCTTAGGCCCAAATAAATTTGTTAGTCTCTAAGGTGCCACAAGGACTCCTCATTGTTTTTGCTGATACAGACTAATACGACTACCACTTTGAAACCTGTCACCTATAGGTAGGTCCATTCATTTCTCTAATGGCTTTTGGTTTGCAGTAGCTTTTACACACCAGTTATTCATTCTTAGCTGTTTCTATGCCTGGTATAGACTTCATTTAAAACAGATTTTGGATGGCAGGATGTAGAAGAGTGCTGCACTTAGGAAAAACACCACCTTGTGGTCAAATCACCTGTTGTATGGAGATTTAGACCCAGAACTTAATATAGCAGCTGCCATCAACCCGACTGAACAATGGATTCATCCAGAGAGAGATTATCTCCACACTGAGGGTCAGATAAGTCACTATTTCTACTGAAATTCTTGGCTTTGAACCACGGACTTCATGGGGGATTTTCACCCTTAATTTTCTCCTGAAGATCCTTCTTCCTCATTCACCTTCTTTCATAACACATGTTCTAGTTTCAATTATTTCAACTAATACTTCATAGCTGTATAAAGGTGGAGTGGCTAAAAGAAGTTTTTGTGTAACAGATTATTAGATGCCTCACAAACAGGCATATTTTTGTCATACTAAGCTCTGCACTGGTCATTGGCTTGTTAATACACAGGGAAAAGAAGAAGTATTCTACTGTCACAGAGGATAACACAGAATAATTTTTCCTATGGTTCTGTTTGTAATAAGAATATTCTTTGCATTAATTTATGGATAGTCTTGAATGTATAAATATTAAGGCATTGCTAAATATTCCAAGTATCCCTCCATGGCAAATTGTCTTTAAATACTGGCAGGTTTTTTTTCTTTTTAACATTTACTTGTGGACCAGAAACACTTTCAGTCTATTGCCCCTGGCCTTCTGTGAGAATGTTAGTTAGTAATGCTCATAAAAACTCAATTCATCAATGTGAACATAATTTGCTATGAACAGAAAGCTCACAAAAGGGTGAATTTGTCAGATAGACAGGTGGCCTGAGATCTCTCCCTGATACTGAATGATATGAATAATAGATTCTGGTAAATGTATGCCAAGACTTGAGCTGTAAACACAGCTGCCTCCATTCCCTTCCAGAATAACAGCTTCGAGAACGAAAGCCCAGGAACCACAGTTCCACCTGAGGACTAAGCTTGTGTACACACGCACACACAAATGCATATGCACTCTCACGAAGAAAACAAGTGTCATAAAGGACACAGCTAGTCGTTTCTAACCTCATTCTCAAACCCCAGCCATGAATGCATTTTAAAATATGTGAAGATTACAACATTTTAAAAAATGTTATAATATTCAAACTGCTTAATTTTGCACCCATTGAGTCAAAGGGAAAACATCAGATAGCTTCAGTAAGTGCAGGATCAGGCCCAAAACTAATAAACTTCGTGATATTACTGCTTATCGGGTAAAAATAAACATCTTGGCTCTCTCTGCTATAGTATTATGTACAAACATTAGTTAGGTAAAATAATCTGAGTCCTGCAAAACTCTTGTCTTCTAAACTGTAGAATTTTTTAAGGCTCATGCCTACTATAAACTTTTCCAATTTTAGCTGAATTTTTCAATCATTAGTTACAGTGCACAGAGCATCTTAGGAAGAGATTGCATGTGCAAAAGTGCCCTTTGTACTTTCCTGCTGCTCTGATCCTGGGCTAGTATCCAGGTGTATATTAGAGCAGCCTTCAGGCTGCTCTAAATTAAGCCAGCTCCCAATGGCCCCAAGTGATCACTACAGCATCCATGGTAGCAGTAGTTGGTGGAAGGCAGAGGACAGGACATAGGAGTTGTTATGCTGGCTGTACACCACTGAAGAATTTCCCCACCTCAAGGAGGAACCTCTTGTGGCCAGCTACACCTGTTTACAGACTTTACCAAAGATGTGTCTCAAAGTGGCTGCAACACACTTGAGAATCTGGGTTTTATAATCTATTTTCCAAATCCTTGCCAGGCACTGCACATACATATAAGAGAAGGACTGTAATATATTTCAGAGTATTGTGGCTGGTTACAGTGTTTGTTTTAGTCTATCAAGCACTTTTATCTTCACAATTCTAGTTGTGCCCAGAGCTTATCAGAGTTGTTCTTCTGCCAAACATGGTCAATGTTTCTTGTATACTTTGACCCATATAGCTCTGAACTAAGGCATTTCCACCCCTGAAGTGAGCCTCATTTTGGCTTCTCGGCACCAAGTGGGCTCCCTAGTCAATTCTTCACTGGAAATAACATAGCCCAGAAAATGAACTGGGGATTGTGTTATCTAAAGCTGATGCATGTTTGTTCTGATATTTGTTATCTAGGGAGGATGTTCTTTATAATGAGTTGGCTAAGGTGCACGGCATGTTTTTTGCTCTGCACTCAGAACCGAAACATCCTAAAGCTCCCAAAATATGAGCGAATATGAGATATTGATGGCAAAAGGGAAGATTTTTGAACAAATGAAAATCATTGTCAGAATAATGAAAGAGAAATGAGCTATGATTTAATCTGTTTTCTAGCAATGTCACAGAGGAGCTATGAGACAAGCTATCTGCAAAATTCAGAATCATTACCCATACAAAGCCATTCATACACGTTATGACTTTGGGCAAGTAGAGGGGACATGGACGTGCCAAAAAACTGTATGCAGATACTTCACTATTAATTACACATTTACACAAGTTCACACACCTAAGTAATTCCACATTCAGTTGACTGTAATTTAAGCTCACTACAACATTAGTTCCAGCACTGCCTGTTTCTGACTGTGGCATGTGCACTTGGCTTACTCCCTCCATTTCTGGTGAAACTCCAATCCTTTCTGGATATCCATTGTAACTGTGGAAGATATACAGATCCATTTTTTGCATTTTTTGGAGGACAGAATAAGCCAGTGAGATCCATGGCTGTAACCCACCTATCATACATATTACCCTGGGACATGTAGAGCAAACTTGGAAAGAGAAAAATCACAGGTGTAGTGGCCTAGCAGAAAAGTCTCAAACTGTTTCAGTGCCTTGGAACAATGTATAAACTGCTGTCCCAATTACACTGATCCTCCGCATATATTCTGTAGCCAATGTGTGAGCACTGGGCATGTGGAAGGGAGAGCTGGTTACATAGGATGCTGCTGCCTCTGTCACCTCCCCAGCTAAAATCTGAGAGCTGTGAAGGTTGGAGGAAGGTATGCCTGGAGTAGTGAAGAGGAGGTAGAGAAACAGCTGCTTTATATGTTCCCTTCTCAGGGCAAATATAATAGACAACTTATAGCTGCCATCAACAGTGATAATATCTCCTATGTGACTTTGCTACATTGCAGAAGGGGTTCAGGATAGGCAGCTGGAAATGGGGCTCAGCCACAGAGAGCACAACATGGAGCAGAGCTCAGCTGCCATTGCTACAGGCAATGTAAAATGGCATGAGCAGGTAAGAGCCATAGAAAAAGGCCTCACTGAACCTATGTATTTCAGACAGTATGTAAGAAATGGCAGTTCTGATCATTGGTTTGTCTCCTTTGCACCATCCCTGCTTTAGTGGCTGACAACGCAGTAGAATGGCAAATGCTAAGGACTGATGGAGCTCTTTTCCCTTCACAGTGCAGATCTGAGAGTAGCATAAGTCCATAAACTAAGCTATCTTCAGGGCCCACCTGTGAGTGAAAGAAGCCGATAATCCAAAGGATAGTTCATCTATCCTGCTCACCAAGTTAATAAGGAAGCGCTCAGCAACAGTGTCAAAAACAACAGCAGCAACAGCAGAAGATGGACCCCCCCCCAAATGAGGTCATTGTCAGTAGACGTCCCATGAATGCTTGAATCTGTGGATACAGGTGTGATGTTGGCATACCAGGTACCAGTTCATGCCAAAGCCACTAGACTCCAGCTGAACACTGACAAATGCATAGCTGGAAACCAGTCTGGCTCACCTGTCTGTTAGCATTGTTAAATAAGACATTAGGTTTTGCTGCATGTGTTAATCGCACTTAACATCTGTACTGCATGTTCTAAGGTTATATTACGTGTTTGCATGTACACCTCTGTAACTGTGTAACTCACCAAAGATGAAAGAAACATTAATTAATGTAAAGGCACGCTTCCTATAGAAGGAATTAGGTCCTACCCACATGAAGGTCCACTGGAACCAAATGAGCCATTTTGAAACATCAAAAGACAAAGACTTTGTTGATTGCTTCCCCCCATAATCATGAAGAAGAGACGTGCATGAGGACTCTATGGGAAGGGAATA
This sequence comes from Emys orbicularis, assembly GCF_028017835.1. Taxonomy (NCBI): domain Eukaryota; kingdom Metazoa; phylum Chordata; order Testudines; family Emydidae; genus Emys; species Emys orbicularis. The sequence continues at coordinate 23,011,389 of NC_088693.1, read as the reverse complement.
AAAATCTCTGACCGGAAGAAACTGGATCTCTATGCTGTTGGGACTTTGAGAGGGCAAGATTTCTACACATAAGCAAGGGATCCCCAGCTGCTTAGCCTTGGTTACCCATAGAGGATATATAGAGCTTGCATATTACAGCAACTTCCGTTACCTTTTGGAACCTAAGACCATAACTCATTTGTGTGTGTGTATGTTTACCTGCTTTAACCTTGTAAATAACTCTCATTTCTTTTTCTCAGTTAATAAATCTTTAGTTAATTTAGCATAGGATTGGCTACAAAAGTTGTCATTGGTATAGGATCTAAGGTGCAATTGACCTGGGGTAAGCGACTGGTCTTTTGAGACTAGGAGTAACCTGAATATTGTGGTTTTTGGTGTAAGGGACCATCTATCACAAAGACAGGGTGGCAAGACAGACCGAGGTACCCAAAGGGACTGTCGGTGACTCCATGTTAAGGCTGTTATAGTGCTTGAGGAATTCACACTTGATACTTGGTTGGTGAACTCTAAGCATATAACTCACAACCAGTGTGGGCTTTGTGCCCTGTTTCTTAACAGCCTGCCCTAATGGTGGAACTCATGCTCCTGAGCCACTCCAGACAGCTTGACAACAGGCTTGTCTACTGGGCCAGAATATTGCTGTGAGGCTAGATCTGGGATTGCAACTGGAGTTTGACACTTCTGCGATGTCATGGTAAATTGCTGTGAAGCCAGCTTATGATGTAAATGGTCTAGAGATCTCGGTTGTTCATCAATGTGTGGAACTGGGGTTGATGTACAGGGAAAACCAAATGGGATTTCATGCTGCTCATGCAATACTTTCCCAACACGGCACTGGTGCAGTTTGGAATCTTGCAGCTCTGCCTACATTTGCACAGCAAAAAAAAAGAAAAGAAAAAAAAATGTGCATAACATTCATATATGCAATATTTATGTAAATTTTAGATGCAAAACTGGGCAATCCACTACTCAACTCCCCAAATCTATCAGTTCTCCCCAGTAGTTGCCTTCACACAAATACATCACTCTTCTGCCCATATTCCATTAATTCTCCCACCTTCAGCGCATTAATTTTTCCTCCACCCCATTCCATTAATTTTTTCTCTTCCACTGATTTAATTCTGCCCTGAAATCCATTAGTCTCACTGCCTGCTCCCACCCCATGAACATCTCCAACAAGTTCCTCTGTTCCCCATCTCTGTCCCTCAGTTCTCCTCCTCAGCCAGTTCCTAATTTCCCCTACCCTGTCTGTCAATTAATCATCCCCTCCAAGTCACCCATTCTCCACCTAGACCCCTTTCTTCCTAGTCTCACTCCCCCTCAAGTCTGTCAGTTCTCTCCTTCCTTTTAAGTACATCTCTCCCTGGTTCTCCCACATACCCAAGATGGCGTTACACTCCTTCGGCAGTAGCTAGAGTAGCTCTCATTGCTGCTACTGTGACTCCCTCTCCTTCTTGAGACAGCTTTTCAGTGCTTCCTACCTTGGGTTCCTTCACCACCTGGTGGGTCTCTCAGGTGGAGGAGCAGAGAGGAACCAAGGACAAGAAGAGAGCCTGACTGGCTGTCAGGGTCCAAGAGAGAGGAGGAAGTCTCATCCACAGATTCTGCTCACCCTGGCAGCTGGCCAAGTAAGCCAGAGATTCAGAGTGGGGGGCTTGGGCGTCAGAGAACAGATTGAAAAAGTGGACCCTCTGGCCAAAAGCATGAGGTGAGGCCAATTTGCAGGTGTGAGCCGACAAGTGCATTACATTCAGCCATAGTAATTCACCATCAGGAGGGAAATAAGTCAGGTGGCTAGAACATTTATGGTTTCCATCAGGGAGGCCTGAGGTTCATGGAGAAGCTGGGGCCAGTGGTCAGATGCTGAGGTCAATGTGTTTATGGAGAATATAAAGGTTTTGTTGAAGGGGATGAGGGGCAGCATGTAGTTAACAAATCATTGATGTTCCTGTGACAACATTTCTATGGTGGTTGGAGTTGGAATTGGAGGGTGGCCCAATAGTCACACTCTGGGATCAGAATGTTATGTTAAAATGGGCCATGGTAGGTGGGAAGAGACTCTGGGAGGAGCTATTGGTGTTGCATATAAATGTGTGTCCCCCTTCTGAGAACCTGGTTGTTTTCAAAAAGACATGGCTGTGTGGGATTTGTGGTTTAAATGAGATTGCATCCCTTTTCTTTGGTAAGATAATCAATATACCTGGGGCCTTCAAGGCCCTTGACTGTGAAAAGTGGAGGACAGGGACTCGGTGCAAGGTACCTGAATAACATTGTGTTTGGTTTAGTGACATTGAAATAAAAATTAGAACCAGAAGAGCGTAGCCACACTTAATGCATCTGGAGTTTTGGTTTGTATATTTGGGGCTCGATTCACAAAGGGACTTAGGTGTTGTACCTGCTAACTTTTAGGCACCAAGAAAATCACTGTGAATCACAGCCCTGAGTTCATAGAGACAGGACCATAGAATATCAGAGTTGGAAGGGACCTCAGGAGGTCATCTAGTCCAACCTCCTGCTCAAAGCAGGACCAATCCCCAGATAGATTTTTGCCCCAGATCCCTAAATGGCCCCCTCAAGGATTGAACTCACTACCCTGGGTTTAGCAGGTCAATGCTCAAACCAATGAGCTATCCCTTAGATGCTCAGGCTCACTATACATTGAAGGGGGAGAGATAGGTGCCTGAGAATGGGCACAAAAGCTAGCACACTGAGCGAGGAGCACCTAATTTAACCAATGGGAGATACTGACTAGAAGAGTGTGCCCTAAGCCTTGTCCCCTCAAAGAGTACGTCTACATTGTGACTCTGAGCACGCTTCCCAGCTCGGATAGACAGATGCATGCCAACATGCTAAAAGCAGCAATGTGGCCAGGGGTAGCACAGACAGAGGCTTGGGCCAGCTATGAGTACATGCCTGGGGTCCGAGTGGGTTTGTGCTCAGATGGTTAGCACAAGCTGCTGTCTGTGCTACCACTAGTCGTGCTGTTATTTTTAGGTGCTAGAGTGCAGGTAGTTTGTGTCTGTCTAGCTGAGCTGGGAAGAAAGCTCCCAGCTGCAGTATAGACATACCCACAGAGTTAGGTACCTAAGTCTGGGCTGCAGGGAGGCACCTATCTCTGCTTGGGACTCTTGGCTGTGAACACCTTCTAGAGTCAGGCACCTAAGGCGATTCTTGCAATAAATGCTGGAAGTGGTATGGTGGTGCTGCTGCTCACCTTATAACTTTCTGCCAAGATGTAGGAGAACCAGGTACAGCTCTCTGGCTGATAGGGAGAAAGGATTTGAACAAGAGTCTCTCACCACTGAGGAAAGTGCTCTCACTACTCTCTTTCAATCTCTTCTGTTGAAGCTGTTGTATTTTGGATAAATAATTATTAAAGGTAAGTGCCCTACACACCAGGCTCTAGAATCATTCTCATTCACTCACTGGCATCACCTGTTGTTCCCATTGCAAATATATCTCAAGACCCATCTTACAAAGAAAAAGTGGCGTGCAGTGATATTGTAGATATTCAAGCACCTGCACTCCCCCATATGAAATGGAAGTTACTAGTTAGCTCACAATCCACCAACAATTTAAGATTTATACACGGGCTGCCTGACTTACCACTTTTCCCCAAAAGTCACACTAGAACCATAGGGCTCCACCAGTTCAAAACTGCTCTAATGCTACCGAAGGATTGTCTAGCATAGAGGATCCTTTAGTGACTTCTTACAGCTTCCTTGGTGGCTCCTATGCCACGCACTCTTCCTGCAAGCTAGTGCAAACAGGCATGGCCAGTCCATTCCTGTGACCCAGCAATGCACAGCTGCTCTATTAGCTCCTTGAGGCTATCAGCAGTTGGTACAAGTTATATCAGCATTTTGCACCTTCACATCATCCACTGGAGTGTGGCCGCAAGATCAGGGTAGTGCAAAGGTGGTTAGAAGCCACCTGTCCAACTCCCCAGGACTTGTGCTTAGTTAGACCCCATGATTTGGTCCATAATCTCCCAACAGAGGTGTGCTATAATACACAGGATACAATTTCACAGAAACATCTAACAAAGTGTAAATAAAAAGCATGATAAACAAAGCTAAAAAGCTGCCATTTTTCATTGGGGGGGGGGGGGGGCGCCAGGCTATTAAAAATCAAAATGCTATCATTTACACGGTGTATTGACATCCACACCAATGTAAAAAAGTCTGACAGGCTGTCACGGTGTAAACACTCCACAAAAGAATATGTGCATAAACTTGTAGAAATATGTTGTTTTATTCTGTTTACATAGCACCTAGTGTCATGGGACCCCAATTCTGACAGGGGCTTTTAGGCCCCACCCTAATATACACAATAACAACAAAAATAATAATACTTATAATTTGGTATGTTGCAGCCTTTAAGCTTATGACAAGTGATTCACATGTTGCTGCTCTTACTACCTTCTCTCTATAAGTGGGGAAAAAAATTAAAGCTGTAATCCATTAAGGTTCAATGTATGTATAACCTGGAGAGGGGGTATAACAGAGTAAAAGTGGTTAGAGCATGGGACTGGGAGTCAGGACTGTTTTATGCCCGACTCTGCCCCTGACTTACTTGTGACCTCAGGCAAATCGCAAATCTCTCTGTGCTCCAGTTTACTCTCTGTGAAATGTATACAATCTTTCTCTTACCTACTTACCTCACAATGATTTTGTGAAGCTTAGTTAATTAGCTCATAGTTAGGATCTTAAAACATTCTTAGATCCCCAGATGAGAGCAGAGCTGGGTGAATAAAAGCTAAAAAAAAAAAAAAAAAAAAAGATCCATGGATGTTCTTGCAAATCAAACCTGCTGACTTACTTTGCCGATGTTTGTGTATTCATGAACAGTCAGGTGAGCACTTTTATTCTCGAAGACACAATCACTGTGAATACCAGGATGGGTAAATATATCTGAGAGTATTCATACCAGATGTTTTCTCAAGGCCATTTTGAAAACCCTTTCTATTATTGGCACAATGATTTGTCAACTAGTTATGAAATGCTTAATAAACTATTTGCCAAAAGAAAAGTTTCTAAGGGCTGGTATCTATACAGTTTTTGTACTGCTTTAACTGTGGGTATGTCTACACTACGAAACTAGGTCGAATTTATAGAAGCCGGTTTTATAGAAATCGGTTGTATACAGCTGTTTGTGTGTGTCCCCACATAAAATGCTCTAAGTGCATTACGTCGGCGGACCGCGTCCACAGTACCGAGGCTAGCGTCGACTTCCGGCGCATTGCACTATGGGTAGCTATCCCACAGTTCCCGCAGTCTCCGGCGCCCATTGGAATTATGGGTTGAGATCGCAATGCCCGAATGATGCAAAACAGTGCCGCGGGGGGTTCTGGGTACATTGCATCAGGCCCCTCCCCCTCCGTCACAGCAACGGCAGACAATAGATTCGCGCCTTTTTACCTGGGTTACCTGTGCAGACAACATACCACGGCAAGCATGGAGCCCGCTCAGCTCAGCTCACCGTCACCATATGTCATCCGGGTGCCGGCAGACGTGGGACTGCATTGCTACACAGCAGCAGCAGCTAACTGCCTTTTGGCGGTAGACGGTGCAGCATGACTGGTAGCCTTCATCGGCGATCTGGATGCTGGTAGCTGTGGGGCTGGCAGCCGTAGGGCTGCATTGCACCAGCCCCTTACCTTTTGCCTTTTGGCAGTAGATGGTTTATTACGACTGGTAACCGTTCTCGTCGTACAGCAGTGGCTATCAATCATTGGCACCTGGGCAGACATGCTCTGTCCTATCGAACTGTCTTGACAATGATGGCTATCAGTCGTAGTATACTATTTTCTGCCAAGCGCCCAGTATTTTCTGCTAAGCACCCAGAAGAGGCCGAGGGCGATCTGGGTGCTGGCAGACATGGGGCTGGCAGACGTGGGGCTACATTGCTACACAGCAGCAACCCCTTGCCTTTTGGCAGTAGATAGTATATTATGACTGGTATCCATCATCATCATACTGCCAAGCGCCCAGTATTTGCTGCCAAGCACCCAGAAAATGCCGAGGGCTATCAGTCATGCTGCACCGTCGTCTTAAGATGTAAAAAATAGATTTGTTCTGTATTCATTTCCTTCCCCCCTCCCTCCGTCAAATCAACGGCCCGCTAAACCCAGGCTTAGGAGTTCAATCTCTGGGGGGGGGGGCATTCTGTGTGACAGTTGTTTGTATTTCTCCCTGATGCACAGCCACCTTTCTTGATTTTAATTCCCTGTACCTGTACGCCATGTCGTCACTCGCCCCTCCCTCCCTCCTTCCCCTGGTCCTTCAGATACTAGTTTCGCGCCTTTTTTCAGACCAGACGCCATAGCTAGCACTGGGATCATGGAGCCCGCTCAGATCACCGCGGCAATTATGAGCACTATGAACACCACGCGCATTGTCCTGGAGTATATGCAGAGCCAGGACATGCCAAAGCAAAACCAGGACCAGCCGAGGAGGAGGCGATTGCAGCGCGGCGACGAGAGTGATGAGGAAATGGACATGGACCTAGACCAAGTCACAGGCCCCAGCAATGTGGAAATCATGGTGTTCCTGGGGCAGGTTGATGCCGTGGAACGCCGATTCTGGGCCCGGGAAACAAGCACAGACTGGTGGGACCGCATCGTGCTGCAGGTGTGGGACGATTCCCAGTGGCTGCGAAACTTTCGCATGCGTAAGGGCACTTTCATGGAACTTTGTGACTTGCTTTCCCCTGCCCTGAAGCGCCAGAATACCAGGATGAGAGCAGCCCTCACAGTTGAGAAGCGAGTGGCGATAGCCCTGTGGAAGCTTGCAACGCCAGACAGCTACCGGTCAGTCGGGAATCAATTTGGAGTGGGCAAATCTACTGTGGGGGCTGCTGTGATCCAAGTTGCCAGGGCAATGAGAGACCTGGTGATATCAAGGGTAGTGACTCTGGGAAACGTGCAGGACATAGTGGATGGCTTTGCTGCAATGGGATTCCCAAACTGTGGTGGGGCGATAGACGGAACCCATATCCCTATCTTGGCACCGGAGCACCAAGCCACCGAGTACATAAACCGCAAGGGGTACTTTTCAATGCTGCTGCAAGCCCTGGTGGATCACAAGGGACGTTTCACCGACATCAACGTGGACTGGCCGGGAAGGGTACATGATGCTCGCGTCTTCAGGCACTCTGTTCTGTTTCGAAAGCTGGAGGAAGGGACTTTCTTCCCGGACCAGAAAATAACCGTTGGGGATGTTGAAATGCCTATCGTGATCCTTGGGGACCCAGCCTACCCCTTAATGCCATGGCTCATGAAGCCATACACAGGCAGCCTGGACAGGAGTCAGGACCTGTTCAACTACAGGCTGAGCAAGTGCCGAATGGTGGTGGAATGTGCATTTGGGCGTTTAAAAGCGCGCTGGCGCAGCTTACTGACTCGCTCAGACCTTAGCGAAAAGAATATCCCCATTGTTATTGCTGCTTGCTGTGCGCTCCACAATATCTGTGAGAGTAAGGGGGAGACATTTATGGTGGGGTGGGAGGTAGAGGCAAATCGCCTGGCCGCTGATTACGCGCAGCCAGATACCAGGTCGGTTAGAGGAGCACAGCAGGGCGCGGTGCGCATCAGAGAAGCTTTGAAAACTAGTTTTGTGACTGGCCAGGCTACGGTGTGAAACTTCTGTTTGTTTCTCCTTGATGAAATCTCCGCCCCCCCACCCACCCGGTTAACTCTACTTCCCTGTAAACCAACCACCCCACCCTCCCCTACCCTCCCCCCTTCAAGCACCACTTGCAGAGGCAATAAAGTCATTGCTACTTCACATTCATGCATTCTTTATTAATTCATCACACAACTAGGGGGATAATTGCAAAGGTAGCCCGGGATGGGTGGGGGAGGAGGGAAGGAAAAGGACACACTGCAGTTTAAAACTTTAAAACTTTAACACTTATTGCTCGGGAAATCATCTAGGGTGGAGTGACTGGGTGGCCGGAGGCCCCCCCACCGTGTTCTTGGGCGTCTGGGTGAGGAGGCAATGGGACTTGGGGAGGAGGGCTGTTGGTTACACAGGGGCTGTAGCGGCGGTCTCTGCTCCTGCTGCCTTTCCTGCAGCTCAACCATACGCAGGAGCATATCAGTTTGATGCTCCAGCAGCCATAGCATCGACTCTTGCCTTCTGTGTGCAAGCTGACGCCACCTCTCCTCTTCAGCCCACGATTCAGCATGCAACCTCTGTTCTTCAGCCCGCGATTCAGCATGCCACCTCTCCTCTCGTTCATATTGGGCCTTTCTATAATCAGTCATTGACTGCCTCCACGCATTCTGCTGTGCTCTGTCAGCGTGGGAGGCAGTCTGTAGTTCAGTAAACATTTCATCACGCGTCCTTCGCTTCCGCTTTCGAATATTCACTAGCCTCTGTGAAGGAGAAACATTTGCAGCTGGTGGAGGAGAAGGGAGAGGTGGTTAAAAAAGATACATTTTAGAGAACAATGGGTACACTCTTTCACGTTAAATTTTGCTGTTCACATCACACAGCACATGTGCTTTCATTACAAGGTCGCATTTTTCCTCTTATATTGAGGGCCTGCCGGTTTGGTGTGAGAGATCACTCACGCAGTGCCAGGCCACAGATTTCAGCTTGCAGGCAGCCATGGTAAGACACAGTCTTTTGGCTTTTTTAACCTTGTTAACATGTGGGGATGGTTTAAAACAGTACTGCTCTCATTAACCATACCAAGCACCCGTTGGGTTGGCCATTTAAAATGGGTTTGCAATGTAAAAGGAGGGGCTGCGGTTTCAGGGTTAATGTGCAGCACAAACCCAACTAATTCCCCTCCCCCACACACCCAATTCTCTGGGATGATCACTTCACCCCTCCCCCCCACCGCGTGGCTAACAGCGGGGAATATTTCTGTTCAGCAGAGCAGGAAGGGGCACCTCTGAATGTCCCCTTAATAAAATTGCCCCATTTCAACCAGGTGACCGTGAATGATATCACTCTGCTGAGGATAACAAAGAGCGATAAGGAATGGATGTTGTCTGCATGCCAGCCAGCAAACACCGGGACCATACGCTGCCATGCTTTGTTATGCAATGATTCCAGACTACGTGCTACTGGCCTGGCATGGTAAAGTGTCCTACCCTGGCAGACGGGATAAGGCAGCCCTCCCCAGAAACCTTTTGCAAAGGCTTTGGGAGTACATGAAGGAGAGCTTTCTGGAGATGTCCCTGGAGGATTTCCGCTCCATCCCCATACACGTTAACAGACTTTTCCAGTAGCTGTACTGGCCGCAATTGCCAGGGCAAATTAATCATTAATCATTAAACACGCTTGCTTTTAAACCATGTGTAATATTTACAAAGGTACACTCACCAGAGGTCCCCTGTGTGCCCACAGGGTCTTGGGTGAGTTCGGGGGTTACTGGTTCCAGGTCCAGGATGATAAACATATCCTGGCTGTTGGGGAAACCGGTTTCTCTGCTTCCTTGCTGCTGTGAGCTATTTACATTATCTTCATCCTCATCTTCCTCGTACCCCGAACCCGCTTCCCTGTGTGTTTCTCCAGTGAGGGACTCATAGCACACGGTTGGGGTAGTGGTGGCTGCACCCCCTAGAATAGCATGCAGCTCCGCGTAGAAGCGGCATGTTTGCGGCTCAGCCCCGGACCTTCCGTTTGCTTCTCTGGATTTGTGGTAGGCTTGCCTTAGCTCTTTAATTTTCACACGGCACTGCTGTGCGTCCCTGTTATGGCCTCTGTCCTTCATGGCCTTGGAGACCTTTTCTAATATTTTGCCATTTCGTTTACTGCTTCGGAGTTCAGCCAGCACTGATTCATCTCCCCATATGGCGAGCAGATCCCGTACCTCCCGTTCTGTCCATGCTGGAGCTCTTTTGCGATCCTGGGACTCCATCACGGTTAACTGTGCTGATGAGCTCTGCGTGGTCACCTGTGCTCTCCACGCTCAGCAAACAGGAAATGAAATTCAAACGTTCACGGGGCTTTTCCTGTCTACCTGGCCAGTGCATCTGAGTTGAGAGTGCTGTCCAGAGCGGTCACAATGAAGCACTGTGGGATAGCTACCGGAGGCCAATAACGTCGAATTCCGTCCACACTAACCCAATTCCGACCCCCTAAGGCCGATTTTATCGCTAATCCCCTCGTCGGAGGTGGTGTAAAGAAACCGGTTTAAAGGGCCCTTTAAGTCGAAAGAAAGGGCTTCGTCGTGTGAACGTGTCCAGGCTAAATTCGAATTAACGCGGCTAAAGTTGACCTAAACTCGTAGTGTAGACCAGGCCTGTATCAGTTTAGAAACTGGTGCAATCCCCTAGTGTGGACACAGCTATACCAGGTCCTTATATCTGGACCTTATAAAGGTTGTTATATCCTTGTCCACACTGTGGGATTGCACAAATGTAACTACATTGATTTCTAACCCAATATAGTTAAAGCAGCACAAAAACTATGTGTAGATTAGCCATTAAATTGAGGTAATCCAGTCAGGAACATGAACAATGCCATGTTACTTAAATGACTAAATTATACAGTGCAAATAACAGAGGGAAAAATGATAGCCACCACTTCAGGACCAAATCACAGGCTGAAACGTGTTCACAGGATGTATTTGCAGAACAATTAAAATAATTAACAAAATAGTAAGAATTATCACCTGTTTGACAATAATGCACAAACATAAAAAGGCTATGTTCATCTCTAGATTCAACCATAGTGCAAATAATTCAAAAGCAGAAAAAGTCTAAATTATTCTTAAGAGATAATTCAACCTGGTACAGCAAAATATTAGTATAAATTGAAAAACAGGCATTTACATGGTACCTTATTCAACAGCTCAGGAGAACATACACTGTATCTGCAGGATAGCAATTTCCCCCCCCCCTCCAGATGTCTCTTTTTCTTTCCAGAAGTTGCAGAGCATTGGACAAGCAATAACAGATGATGAACACATGCATAACTACAAATGGGCAAGCTGATTGTTTTCAAAATTGGTATAAACATTTGCTCTTGGATAGAGATTTAGCCCATAGCAAATCTTTACATTCTCGTTATAAACCTCTGACAAAAAAAAGAGTTTATAATGGAAGTGCTGACAGTGTGAAAACGTGCTTATGGTCAGGAAAGTGAATGGATAAAAGTGGCATTTTTGTAGTTCCATATGTATACTCCATCAATGATTTCCATGCCTGATTTTGCTAAGTTTATACTTCAGAGCAAGAACTTGCAAACTGCTTCTACTGCCAGTTCCACCTAGGACCTGAAAATAAAACTGCTGTGTGCATCATCACTTTCAATAAAAATTTCAATAAAACTACTGTGTGCATCATCACTTTCAATAAAAATTCTAGAATAAGAACTCTGGCAACATGGCTGAAGAAAGCACAGCTTGCTCTTTAGCAGTTGTTATTATTTATTTATATTATAGTAGCCCCCAAAGGCCATAATCAGGATCAGGGCCTCATTGTGGTAGGTGCTGTACAAACACATTGGAAGACATGGAGAGAACTGGGAAGTGAGGGAGATTTAGAGATTGTTAGGGTAAAAGAAGGAGTGGGTAAAATGAGGGGAAAACTACCTGGAAGCAGGGAGTTGAGAAAGAATATGACATAGAAAGTGAGCTTAGGCAGAAGTAAGAGATGAGTGAGATGATGATGGACCAACTATCAAATGAGAAAATGGGGGAATAAATCCAGCATCCAAGTTTCAAAGTCAAGTAAATGATGATGTGAAGGTTGCTTCCAGCTGCTGCTTCTGTTCTCCATGTGGGAAGTGTAAAGAGAGGCCACTGGGCCTAGGTTTTACTGGATCTGGTGTGAGAACTTGGGCAGCTAGATGGCCTCCTGCACTCTCAGGTGTAGCTGTTGCTATCTGCTTTGATAAAAGAGCCTGTCGAATCAAATATTTCAATGAGGTGGTAGGGTGGAGGAAGCTTCTGGGCCCAGTGATACTCCTAGTATTTTCATGAAAAGGGAAAAGACAAGACAAGAAAGGAAAAAGCAAAAGACTCTTCAGAGTCAAAGGGACCCATAAGAGCCCCTTCAGAAGTACAGTAATAAGGTGGCTCAGCACTAATGGCAATATGAAGAATGAGGGATGTCTGAAATTATGCCGGGAATTCCTACGTCTTGAAATCCATATGAGAGAAAACAGCAGCTGTAAAGGAAGAGTTGAGACACTCAATAATGAGTTCATGGGGTTGGGAAGAGAACATAAAATGGAATAGATGCAGATGAACCTCTGAGATATCGTTCTGCTGCCAAGCATAAGTGAGGGAAAGAAGCCTGGAGACCAACTAATGGATGTGCCAGTGGTGTAGAAAACAGGGCTCTGGATTCATCTGAATGCTTTCTGGGATGAGGGGTGACTAATCGGTTAGGTGGGCTCAATTTGAGCAGACAGGAAGCCTATTTCTAGGTTCAAAACTGTCAGGGCTTATCAGGCTGGCTTTAAGCTGTCAACTATGAACTTAAAATAATAGGAAAATATATACGGAAAATCATCCAAATCACAAATTTTCAAAAGGAGGGAGAAACCAGTAATGTGAAATGAGACCTAGGGCTGATAAGAAATAGTAAATTAGACACACATTGACAATGTGATATGTCAAGGGGAAAAAGGCCACTAAAAATGTGGGCTGTATTCATAGAGGTACCACCTCTCAGGTGAAGAGGAAATAGTCACTTAAGACGAGATTCACAAAAGAACTTCGGTGTGGTGATGCTGAGTGTCACCCTGTCTAACTCCAGGTGCCTAGAAAATGACTGGGATTCACAGAGTCTGAGTTAGGTGACTAGGCTCCCTATATAATGAATGGGGAAAGATAGGCACCTCAGAATGGGATTCACAAAAGCCAAGATGCTACATGGTCTCGCTTAGGGAGATGCCAAATTGAGGCGTGTGTGCTAAGGCCCATCCCTCTCTTAGAGATGGGTGCCTAAGTCTGGGCTGCAGGGAGGCACCTCTCTCTGCTCGGGATTCACACCTGAAAATTCTGTCTTGTGGTTAGGTGCCTACACAATTTTAGCAAGAAGACCAGCATGTGCACACAGGAGGACAACCTCCCTTATAACTTTTACCTGAGCAGTCAGGATACTTATCTAGGATGTGGGAGACCCCAAGTTCAAGTCCCCTCTCTACCCAATCAGGGAAAAGGATTTGCCACCTCTCAAGTGAATGCCCTTGGCACTGGGCTATGGGATGTTCTGACGTGGCACTTCCTCAGTCTCTCCTCACTGAAGCTGTTCCACCCCGGTCTCACGTGTGCGGAGCTGACCCAAGCCTCCCTCCCCCTCTCGTGTGGAGCTGACCAAAGTACCTCTTCCCTCTGCTGCTGAGCGGAACTGGACTGGTCCAAGCCACTCGCTTAAGCCCACCTCCTCCCCCTGTGTAGGGCTGACCCTAGCACCGTCACTCACCCCCCTGAGCCCCTTTATGTCAAAAAAAGTTGGGATGTCCAGGGCAGGGCTTAAAAAAGGGGACTGTCCCAGCCAAAACATAATGTATGGGCACCTGGCTGTGTCAAGAGCCATCCAGGGATCCTGGATCTCTGTGGGGAGATCTGGACCCTCCACCTGCCCTGGGCAGGATACTGGGGCTCTGAAAGCACCCCCCGGCTTGTGTCTCCTTCCCCCAGGGTGCGTCGTCCAGGGCAGGTGGAGGGCCCAGGGCTCCCCACAGTGGCCTGGGTTCTCTGGGCAGCTCTTACCACAGCCCAGCTCTGGATTCTGACCTGGCCAGAGGGTGGGGCCTCAGGGGGAAGAGTAGGAACAGGGGGAGGGGCCACAGTTCTGCCACCGGTGGCCCCCCCTCTTCTATATGGGTTCCAGCACTCCTGCAGGGGCCCCCAAATTGGCCGTGAGCCCTTGTGTTAATCCGCCCCTGCATTACATATGCCCTCTGAGTTTGATAGTGAGCCATTGATAGCTACTCTTTGAGTATGGTCTTTCAACTAGTTGTGCACCCACCTCACGGTAGTTTCATCTAGACCATATTTCCCTGCTTTGCTTATGAGAATGTCATGTGGGACCATGTCAAAAGCCTTACTAAAATCAAGATATATCATGTCTACTCCTTTCCCCCATCCACTAGGCCAGTAACCTTGTCAAAGAAAGAAATTAGGTTGGTCTGGCATGATTTGTTGTTGACAAATCCATGTTGGCTATTCTTTATAACCCTATAGTGCTTCTTCATAATCCTAATGTGCTAATAAACTGATTGCTTAATAATTTGTTCCAGTATCTTTCCAGATATCAAAGATAGGCTGAGTTATCTGTAATTCCCCAGGTCTTCTTTGTTCCCCTTTTTAAAGATAGGTTCTATGCAGGGCTGTCCTTACCCATACGCAAAGTACGCAGCTGCGTAGGGCACCAGGAAACTTGGGGCACCAAATTTCCTGGTGCCCTGCGCAGCTGCATGCTGCTCCAGCCCCTGCCCCACCTCTTCCCACCCCTGCTCCGCCCCGGCCCTGCCTCTTCCCGCCCCTGAGGAGTGCAGCAGGGCTGGGTCTGCAGTCACTGGCGGCGGGAAGTGCAGGGAGGTGAGTGCTGGGGGGTGGTTTCCCCTTACCCCCTAAGTCAGCCCCCCCTGAGGCTTTTCCCCCCCTACCAGAATAGGTAGGGGCGGCCCTGGTGCTATGTTTGCCTTTCTCCAGTCTTCTGAGACCTCAACTATCCTCCAGAAGTTCTCAAAGATAATTGCTAATAGTTCCGGGATTGCTTCAGCTAGTTCCTTAAGTATTCTAGGATGAATTACATCAAACCCTGCTGACTTGAATACATCTAACTTGTCCACATATTTTTTTAACCTGATCTTTCCCTACTGTTGCTTGCATTCCTTCTCCCTTGCTGTTAATATTAATGTGTTGAGTAACTGGTCACCATTAACCTTTTTAGTGAAGAGTGGAGCAAAATAGGCATTAAACACCTCAGCCTTCTTGATGTCATCAGTTAATAGCGCTACTTCCCCACTAAGTAGCGGACCTACACTTTCCTTCATATCCCCATTGAAGTCAATGGAAGTTTTGCTATTGACTTAAATGGGGCCAGAATTTTACCCCAAGGAGTGAGAAGAATTATTAAGCATAATAAAGGTGGTATTAGCTAGAAGTAATCCTATGAAATAAAAAAAGGGAATATCAGGAAAAGCTTCCAAACAGTGAGATCTATTGGGCTGCGGAAGAAAAAAATCTGCACCCACCCACAGTCTATATACATACCCTGAGTATAAAGACTGCACTGTCTTGTAATATAATTAACACAGAATTATATCACTAAAACAGTATACACCAGTTGAATCGACTCCTCTTGAACAGATAAGAGCTCTTAAGTTGCTACACTGAAAACAAATCATTTGAACCTGGATAATTAGAATATAACATGGAGTTAAAAATTATGCAAAGCTTAAAATATTTTAACTCATTTAAAATTCTGTCAGCAAATTAGTAAAGGTACATCAGTAGCTTCACATGCCTAACTCAATAAGTAGAAAAACTGGTATCTATTTTGTCAATAGGGACACTTTATACAAACTGGATACACAAGTAGAAAATCATAATGTTGGTAAGAGATAAGTAATTAATTCAAGTTTCAAGATAAGAGCACTAGGTCCTACTGACCCTACATGTTAATCAGTTGATTGATTAATTGCTACAATCATAATAATTATAGGGTATAAATCTAAATACATTTAATGATAGTCTACACATAGAAAAAAAATGTTTTCAGTCTGCTTATCTTTCCCATTTCTTGAATCACAGGCATTCTTTCTGTCATAAAAAAACCTCAAAATCTTTGTTAAGATATCTGTGTGATGAGGTGAGTTTACATTCTGTTCATCCCATCAGCAATTTTTTGTAGTCCCAGCTTACTTTCTAATGAAAAAAATGTACATAGATGAAAACCAATTGATTATTTACAATACTCAGTTCAGCTTCACCAAAAGTCTCTTCCTTAAAAGAAAACCACTGGCACCGACCAATATGGTCACTGTATAGTTATACAGTGCCTTTTATCCCCAAGCACTTTAGAAACTGAATACTACTTCTACCATTGAAATGCTGTAGCCTCTGAGGTGAAAGGCTACAACTGTTCAATACCATAGAAAAATGCTACATCACAGTAAACAGATAGAAAATGAAGAATACCACACCCTATGGAAACTGAAGGGGAAATTTTAGTAGGCAGAATGCAATTACTGGAGCTGAAATATGCCCAGGACAATGCTGTCAACACTCCTGACTTTGCACACAAAAAAAAAAAAAAAAATATCCTATGGGATCTTTAATGACCAGATCTCACCCAAAAGAAAGAAACTTCAACCAGCAGTACCCTCTAATACAATGCCAAAGATACATAGAGAGCTACCTACTAAATCATGGGTGGTGCTCCCCAGAATACCTACATGGCCACCTACATAGAATCATAGAATACCAGGGTTGGAAGCGACCTCAGGAGGTCATCTAGTCCAACCCCCTGCTCAAAGCAGGACCAATCCCCAACTAAATCATCCCAGCCAGGGCTTTGTCAAGCCTGACCTTAAAAATCTCTATGAAAGGAGATTCCACCACCTCCCTAGGTAACCCATTCCAGTGCTTCACCACCCTCCTAGTAAAAAAGTTTTTCCTAAACCTCCCCGACTGCAACTTGAGACCATTACTCCTCGTTCTGTCATCTGGTACCACTGAGAACAGTCTAAATCCATCTTCTTTGGAACCCCCTTTCAGGTAATTCAAAGCAGCTATCAAATCCCCCCTCATTCCTCTCTTCTGCAGACTAAATAATCCCAGTTCCCTCAGCCTCTCCTCATAAGTCATGTGCTCTAGCCCCCTAATCATTTTTCTTGCCCTCTGCTGGACTCTTTCCAATTTTTCCACATCCTTCTTGTATTGTGGGGCCCAAAACTGGACACAGTACTCCAGAGGAGGCCTCACCAATGCCGAATAGAGGGGAATGATCACGTCCCTTGATCTGCTGGCAATGCTCCTACTTATACAGCCCAAAATGCTGTTAGCCTTCTTGGCAACAAGGGCACACTGTTGACTCATATCCAGCTTCTTGTCCACTGTAACCCGTAGGTCCTTTTCTGCAGAACTGCTGCCTAGCTGCTCGGTCCCTAGTCTGTAATAGTGCATGGGATTTTTCTTCCTAAGTGCAGGACTCTGCACTTGTCCTTGCTGAACCTCATCAGATTTCTTTTGGCCCAATCCTCTAATTTGTCTAGGTCCCTCTGTATCCTATCCTTACCCTCCAGCGTATCTACCACTCTTCCCAGTTTAATGTCATCTGCAAACTTGCTGAGGGTGCAATCCACGCCATCCTCCAGATCATTAATGAAGATATTGAACAAAACCGGCCCCAAGACTGACCCTTGGGGCACTCTGCTTGATACTGGCTGCCAACTAGACATGGAGCCATTGATCACTACCTGTTGAGCCAGCTTTCTATCCACTTTATAGTCCATTCATCCAGCCCATACTTCTTTAACTTGCTGGGAAGAATATAGGCACCGACTTCCCCTCTGCCTGGTGGGTGCTCGACCTCCCCCTGCACCGCCCTCACCCTACCCCCATGCCACCCTTTCCCCAAAGTCCCCGCCCCACCCTGCCTTTTCCCACCCCAGTACCTGAGATTGCCCCCATCCTTGCTTTTGCTTTGTACCTTTTGTCATTACACTAAATAAACACAGTTATGTTTTACAGACGTGAACCTACCATAAGATTGTATTTAAAAAAGGTATGGACCATAAAATCAAAGTAGCTAAACTAATTTATAGAGAACTGTTTGTCTTTCTAAAAGCACACGTGAGAAACAGTCCTGAGGAAGGAAACAATGTATTTTCTTTTTCCTATGTTCAACCTACCTGAAGTATATCCACGTATTAACTTAAGAAGTGCTATCATTAAAAAGATAAGTAGTTTTAGTTATTAATTCAGAACAATCTAGTATCCACCACCATAATGATCACTAATTAGCACTCTCACTAGAGGCTGGGACTAAAACAGCCATAGACACCTAGCAATGCCTACAAGTGATCCCTGCAGATCAGGACTGAGGTGCCTTGGTGAAAGTGAGCTGTTTTGCTGCACCTGTCCAGTGTATAAGGAACCACAATCTCTAGAGCTGTTAACCTGGCATCTTGATCAAGAACTACATTCACATGTTTGCACCTGATTTTCACATATACACAAAGGCCCCTTTATATTGCTCTTGAAGTGTAAAAAGGGGCTATAAAATGGAAATTACATTCACTTCTACTTTAAAGCCACTCTGAGCAGTGTAAATGGGATTTGGTGTAAATGAGAATCAGGCCATTGACGTTTTAAAAAAATTAAAAAGTCATCAGCTTAATGTTTCCTCGTTGAGCTAGGAACTTTGAGACAAAGGAACTTAGGCATGGTGACACTGAGTGCTGCCACACCTAACTTTAAGGCACCTAGAAAATCACTGGCATTCACAAAGCCTGAGTTCAGCACTTTGGCTCCACATACAATGAATGATGAGAAATAGGTGCCTGAGAATGGGATTTGCAAAAGCCAACACAGTAGGAGACTACCCAATGGGAGATGTCAAGCCAAGTGGTGTGTCTTGGAGATAGGCACCTAAATCTGGACTGCAGGGAGGTGCCTCCCTTTGATTGGGATTTTCAGCCGCAAACCCTCTTTTGGGGTTAGGTGCCTACTGTATTTTAGCAAGAAGCCCGGGGGGCAGGAAGAGGACAACTTTCCTCATAACTTTTAGTCCAGAACTTAGGGTACTCACCTGGGATGTGGGAAATACCCAGTTCAAGTCTCTCCTTCACCAAAGTGGGCAAAAGGATTTGAACATGGCTCTTCCCTCTCTTAGATGAGTGCTCTAGCCACTAATCTATAGGATATTCTGATGTGGGGTGCTCTCAGTCTCTCCTATTGAAGGTATTCCACTGTGGACATATAATTAAAAAAAATCAGTGTAATAGTGGGACAGGATCTTGGGTCTCCAATATTCCAGGTGAGTCCCCTAGCCACTGAACTAAAAGTTATGAGGGAAGTCCTCCTTCTGCTCCTCCCTGGCAGTTTTGTGTAAATGCGTTTATAAGGGCCCGATCCAGTAGGCAAGTTCTGGACACACCTACTAGATCAGGCCCTGCAGGCGAGTTAGGCAGAGGAATGCTTATCTCTCTATGGTTTGTGAATCGCTCTGGGGCTTGGGCATGTAGACACCTGGCATGAGCTGCTGTACACATGTTCAGAGGCAGAAACAAAGCTGAGGGAACTTTTACTGAAAAAATGTAGGTGCCAAGTGAGTTTAGGTACCTACAAAGATAGGGGGCAGCTGAGCAGGGGCTTAGTGAATCCCAGTGGGGCCAGATTCTGGGATTTAGGCATCTAAAGTGGCAATTAGGCACCTAAGTCCTTTTGTGAAACTAGCCTGTTGTGTTATTTCAGAACAAATATCTCAAGGTTTTAAATAACTATTCTGAAGCTATATTTTAGGGGGGAAAGCACTACCCTAATTAAAGCTTTGACACTAAAATCCATCTGATGTTGATTCAACTTTGTAATTCTGGTACTTTAAGGAGCATTATTTTCCAAAGTTGGTATCCATGCACAGCAATTTTGTGCTTCCTGTTTTGTAATGATGTTTTGGTAACTGAATAACGCTAAAATGCTTTAAAGAATAATAAAAGCCACATATTTATATTTTACGGAACAACTTCAACAATTTTGTGCAGTATTTTCAAAGAAACATGCAGTTGAGCACATTTCACTGAGTGAATGAACTTTTACAGTCTTTAAAGGGTTATCTGACCTTCTCCTTCTGCAGCTTGCTTGACTCAAAGTTACAGCATCGGAGGAGATAACAGTGAAACTGTACTATAAAAATAAATTACTATCATGAATATTAAGCAACAGGAATATAATAAACATGACTGCTTACACAATTCTGATTTATTGACACTGATTTGCTTGTAAATTATCTCACAAAGCACTCAGTTTAGTTTTTCAGGAACATGTGCAAAATAAAGCTTGGTGGACAGTTCCCGGAGACCTTGACATCTGCCACTGAATTCATACTTCATTGTTCCTGGTGTCTACTTTCTCATGTAGGTTGCAGTGGTGTAAATTACTTCCTCTTTTCATGAGTTTCTTCACATTTCTTGAGAGGTTTTTTTTTTTTTTTTAGACTTGCACAGTTTTTAAAACTACTATCTCAGTGGTTGAGCTTTGACACAGTGGAACAAATCCAGCTGCAAAATCTCCTAAAGGCTGTTCATGCTTGTTCTGTTAAATAGTGCTCACTTTGAGTCAAGGGGTTTCATTACTATATTTATGAACCTTTTGGCACTAGGAGTTGGGATTTCCGAATGCTAAGCATTAATGCATTTTGCATCAGTGTTTGGCAATGGGAGCTCTGGATCACTGGCACTGAGGGGTTAAAGACAATAGAGGAGATATTTATTTCCAGGTAGAAATCTTGTGTTATGTGTATAATGTTAGAGGTATGCTGATCCACTATCAGATAATGGCGGTAGTCAGCAAACTGCCACAGTTGCTAACTAATGGGAATGGAAAGCATTAAGAATTCTCAGCATTAAAAGCCTAGTGCCTATATTCTGGATCAGATATTTGTTATCCAAATTGATGGAAAGTATCTCATCTCAAAATAGGATTATTCTCCTTTAAATTTTAAACCCTTTGTGTTTATGTGCTTATATCACTTTATGACATGGTGAGTTATGTCAAGCCTAAGATTATTTTTGGAGATTTCTGAGACAGAATTTCCTCATTTTGCCTGTCATCAGCCTACAGCATATGCCAAAAGACCCCATTTTGAGGGCGTGATTCAGAAATACCATCTAAAATAAGGGACAGCTACAGCTTAAAAGAGAAAACACTTATCTTGGATCAAATCCTACTAACATTTCATTCGGTGGTTACTGTCTCCACAGTTTTGATAGCTCTCTGCAGAGGATTTGTATTCGCACAGTGGGCCAGGTTTTTTTTTATGGTAATACACTTAAACTTGCATGCTGGAGTCTGAGTGCATGAGGTGCTCCCAATCTACAGTATGAAGAAAAATGAGCAAAGAACTCAGCTGCAGAGCATGTGGGTTAGTTCTGGGTGAATGTGGAGCTACAGATGCAAATCAAACATGAGCAGAGAAAACACCATTCTAAAAGTGGCACTTGGTAGCCAAGGGTTGGAACTGCAGAAGCGTGTACAAAATTGCCTGCTGGGCAAGCCCTCTCTGCCTCTCTCTCCTTTTTTTTTTTTTTTAAATAAACAAAAAGAACTGCTGAAGCTTGCATGCTTCCCTCACTTGCCCTCAGCACTCACTTTAGTATTGTAGGCACCCAAGTGTTTTTCTCCCAGTCCCCCTTTCCTCTTAACAGCAGCTGCAGCAGTTAGTGATGGTGGACAGGACATTTTGGTTGGAGATTTTAGCTCTTTTCACCGTTCACCCCACGCTCCTTCTGCACCCGTAACAGCCATTCCTTACATGACACCTTGACTATGCGCTAACTCCAGACCTTCTGCCTTTTACTAGCAGTGTTATGCCTGACACTGCCTTACTGCCATGTGCACTATCAGGATATTTCTCTCCATTAGCTCACGACGCTAACCAGAGTGGGTCATATCACTTTGGAAGACGTTTTCTTTTTGCTTTGGAGTCAAGATTCCTGTTATTATTGGTTATGAAAGATCAGTGAGCTCCACAAGGATTTATGCAGACATGCACTTGCATCTAAACACTATTAGTTATCCGCTATCTTTTAGGCCACTAAAATCTTGCAAAAGTCTGCATGCCCACTTGGCTAAGGTCATTTTCTTTTTATGGCTGAGTAAAATGCAATTTGATTTTAAGCAACATTATAATGGTAAGTGTAGGCATGCCGATTTTGTGCCTGGGCGGGTAAATTTTATGGTGATTTTCAGGGCAGCACTACTTGCATACATTGTTTTATTTGATAAGGGCCAGATTGTGAACCCCTTAGTTACATTAATGAACAGTTAATCATACAGGCAGAGTTACTGATGTCCGTGAAATCACTTGTGTGAGTAACTGCTCATCAAGGTGAGTAAAGGTTTTTTCAGTCTGGACCTACTATAGACATAGCCTACATGAGCCAAGTTAACAGACTTATATTTTCATATCTAAGAGAATCGAACAGCAACTGTTTGACTTTTTGGGAAGAAACGTGTTATTTTATTCAGTTTTTTAAGATCATGGATATTTAAACTTTAATACTTGTGCTGTATATACAGTGGAGCCATCTTACGGAAATCCCATTTAACAGAAGAAAAATAAAAGAGAAGTGCAATGGATTTGTGCCGAACAGGTTGCCTTTGTACTTACTGCCTATTCACTGCCATCACTTTAAAAGGGAGGCAGACTCGTGGCATTACTTATTTCTTCCATTCCCTCACTTTTTCTTACTCGTCTCCTCTTTTCAGCTGTCATCCAGTACAGCAGGTGCACGTACAGTTGCCAAGGATGCTTTTCCATGGCCAGATTGTCAGGTTTTCCAGCAGCAGGTTTCCACAATTTGTGTCCCTCAAGAGACAGTATAAACCACATTAACTTTGACTGAACTCTGTCCCACTCTTGGTAGGAACACAGAACCTGCCCTCATACTTAAACACTAGTACGATTTGACAAATGTTTCATGCAACCACATTTCAAACTGTGTTCACTGTATGTAGTCTCTGTAGTACTTGTATTATCATGTGATTGCCCACCCTAACAACATGGTATTATTTCTTTTCCCTGACTGGGTATGTGCTGCTGTAATAAATGAGCAGGTTCTGGCTAAGTCACTTGACGTTTGATTCTCTCAGGGAGAGAGTGGGACTAGTTGGTGGAATTTTGAAAACATTTAAACTCCCCACCCCCCCCCACACCTTTATCAGCCACTTGAATCAGGCCTCCTCAGAGATATCACTTCTAGAAAAATTAGGCTGCTGTAATGGTTTATTGATTTAAAATTAATTTCTCCTATCACTCTTGCACAAAGTAATTGAGGTTGACACATGCCTACATGGTCCCAGCTACTAAAGGTATTGCCAGAGCCCTACCTTGTTTGTTTAACTGCCATTTTACCAGGTCTGTAGCCAAGGGGACTGGCATGGTCCTTGCTGTGAAGGCTGCAGTCACATATCCTCTTACAGCTGGTGTAAATGAATGCAACCCAGATTCTGCTCTCATTCATGCCAGAAACCAAAGTGGTCTGGGGTAATAAGGAAACACAGATGTAGCACCTTTCCCTCCTAACCTCAGGCACTGCACTTAGCACAACTCGGCTAGACCAAAGGATCATGAGTGTTTAATTTACTGGTCTTCAATTTTCAGTGACCCATCATCATTCACCACAGTAAATATTAAATTAGTAATTTTGGTGCAGATGCAAATGTGCATTCCTAGGTCTGATCCCCAAGACAGCTTCCATGTCAGAATTCTGGCCAGAGGCTGAGGAACAAAATAGTCACCTTCTTCTGTGTTGCTAAGCAGTGTCCCATATACAACAGTATTTCACATATAGTGTGCTGGGACTGGGACAGCAGGATCTCCTACATGGCAGGGAGGTATACAGACAGAAGAGAAGGGCACAGCGTGGGAGACAAACCAACACCTCTCATCTAAGTCATTTTTTTCTCTCATAGTAAGTTCCTTTTTCCTTTCCTCTCAGGTCCTCTTCTCCTTATCAAGGGCTCTGTCATCTTCTCCATAACCAGGCTGTGTCTGAATGTACAGAAGTCTCCAAGAGAGGTTCAATGTTGCAATTATAGGATTCTGAAGGTGAGGCTGTATTTAGCTGCTTTCCCTCAAGCCATTACTCCTCCTAACACGAACATTGCTCCCTCGAGGTGGAAGCTGCACCCATTGCTGACAATGAAGAGAAACACCTTTCCCCAGCAGAGCCTCCACATGATCCCACAGGGCTGAAGTGTCCAACCTGCCCTCATCAGACCTTCAGTTCACCTGTCTTTCACAGGAATTTCATCATAGGTGATAAGTGTTTCCTCATCCTTTTTTGTTTCTCTTTCCCTCCAAAATGGACAGCCTCAAACTTTTCTCCCTCTTTTCTCCTCCATTCTCTCCCTCCTCCTCTACTAACCCCACAGATGAAATTCTAAGTGAGTTGCTTCGTTGCTTCCTTTGTCCCCTCCCAAATTTTTTCTTAATCAGAAATCAAATTTAGGCTACAAAACCAAAATCCATTTGCTATGACTGTTTGTATGGACAACATTTCACTCTGCTGAATATTTGTGAAAAGTGAGTACAACAGGTGTGCAATATGCAATCTGGTTTTTAATTCACGGCAACATTTGTAAATATTCTCCTTGATATTCGCTGAGCTCTTACACCGTGTAACACCAATGAAGAATCACTGGCGCACCAGGACTGAATCTGGTTGTAAATTAGAAACACACTTTTTTCAAATGGAATTGAGACACACTTTTCATATGGGTATTTTTGGACCAAATGACATTCCTTCTAAAGAGCCAGTGGCTGTTTCCTCTCCTCCACAGATATGGAATGCTCTAAGTACAGCAGTTCCATGGAGTGTAGGAGAATGGAAAAAGCATTTAGTTTCACTAATGTATAAAAGTGTAGACAAACTTAATGGATTGTCAGATGGTTAAAACAAAGAGAAAGATAAAGACAGGATTAAAGCTGAATAAGATCCTATAAAAGAATATGCAGTCTAGGGATTTTGGAGACAAGGCATGCTTCAGCACAATCCATTCTATTAGCACCTACCCACAACTACCGGTTTCAAAACGCTATCCTGCCCTTATGGCACACCGTGAATCTCTACATTTAAAGGGGTTCTCATTGAACAGATTACCGCAGATTGGGGTCCAGTGATTTATTGTCTAAGCAATAAACCATTCATAACAAAGACACCTGTGCAAGCCAGTTGGCTGTAGTCATTCTTGTTTAACATTTAATTATGAATATAATTAGCATGAGTTAAGAGACAGGCACGAGCAATAAAATTTCCAGTATGCTAAGAAAAAAACAACAACTCCCAAATACAACAACAAAATATGCAAGATATTGGTAAGAATATGTCCCTGCTGTGCAAACATATAAAAAAAACCCAAAATCTATGCTAAATATAATTTCTTTTAAAATGTTAGTTGCCTTGATACAGTGCAGCAGAGGATATCTTAAAAGTCTGCCCTATGTTTAGAGTTCTGGTTACTGTAAGCACAATTTTTTTAGAATTTTTTTTTTGTTCCTCTAATTTTTAAGGCAATTTGTTACCATCAGCTTTTTACATTCAACAACCATTGTCTGTCAAGTGTCTCAGGAACTTTGTTTTCCTCCCCCTTCTCTTTGAAGAGCAACATAACCCATTACATGATGCCTCAAAAAAAAGTTTGATTAAGGGGCAGCATAAAGTCCACAGAAAAGAAAACAAAGATGTTGGACTGAGATTTTCTCAAAAATCTTACCTTTGCTATATTTGCAGCATTGCTTTGTGCTACCAAAAGAAAGGAAGTAGCAAAATACTGCAAAAGATCTCTTTTTAAAGGTGGATTTTCATGCTCACAAGAAAAAACAAAACAAAACAAACATCCAAAGCCAGTTTTAGTTTGGACAAGTATTTTGCAAGCTTACTGCTTATAATGACTCTGTGCAACAGATATCAGTCCTGTTCTGCAGCACCTTTTTTTCATTTCTCACCAAACATATATGTGATCGTGCAAGCCCTCTGTGTGCAAGAAAGGAAAAATTACCTGTGACTTTTTCATTCTAACCTTTGTTTCTTGGCTTTTAACCAGTTACTGAGCCATGAGAGGACCTTCCCTCTTATTCCATGACTACTTAGTTTGCTTAGTAGCCTATGGTAAGCGACCTTGTCAAAGGCATTCTGCAAGTCCAAGTACATTATATCAACTGGATCACCCTTGTCCCAGGAGCGCCGGAAGGTCCCTAAAAGTGGTGTGGCTACTGGCGCCCAAACCGTGGCCCTGCCCCCATGGTGCCCCTTTCTCTGAGGCTCCACTCCCGCGCTGCCTCTTTCCACAAAGACCCTGCCACCTGCTCACTCCTCTTCGCACCCTCCCCCCATTGCTTGCCCTTATAGCTAGTAAAAAGTGGGAGGACCATGGCCCCCTACTTCCCCCATTCTGGCACTCCTACCTTGTCCAAAGGCTTGTTGATACTTTCAAAGAATTCCAAAGATTGGTGAGACATGATTTCCCTTTACAAAAGCCGTGTTGAGTCTTCCCTAACATATCTTGTTTATCTATATATCTGAAAATATTGTTCTTTACTGTAGTTTGCCTGGTACTAAGTTTAGGCTTACCAGCTTGTAATTGTCAGGATCACCTCTGGAGCTTTTTAAAAAAATAGGCATTAGATTAGCTACCCTCCAGTTATCTGGTCCAGAGGCTGATTTAAGTGATAGATTACATATCCCAGTTAGTAGTTCTGCAGTTTCACATTTGAGTTCTTTTGGAACTCCCTGAATGTCTCCCTGAGGACAATAATAGCCACTTCGTGGTCTCCTGTTGTAATCCTAGAGGCTGGAAGGGGATAAGTGGGAGGTCTATCTCCTAGGGAAGGGGATCTGAACAATTTCATTCCCATGCTACCTGGATTTGAGCCGAAGAAAGACCAATTGTACACAATGAGGAGTGAGCTGCAGCCACTGGACACAAATGTCTCTCTAGTATCAGAAAGGTTGCAGGAGCTGGCATCTTTCATGCAAGCTGAGGTTTGCATACAAAACAGCTTGTGGGAAGGAGGTATGGTCTGCAGCCTTCTTAACCAGCTCTGCACAGGCCTTGCCTACATGCTGGTTGGGAGCAGGAATTCCTTCCTCTTGGTTGCTACAGGGGGCCTTGTCTTCTCCTGAGAGTAATAGGGGTCCCATGCTTAGGGGAGAGGGGCTTTGCAAAAACTTACCCCCTTACATGCTACTTGTTCTGGCTTGATTTAAGTGAAGGAGCTTCCACGTGGCCTGGTTTCTGTCTGCCATTTCAGCAGGGTAAGGGGAGGAAAGGTGCTGTCCCTCAACCCTCCTCAGAAATCCAAAAGTTTTTTTTTTTTTACTTTAACAGTTTTGAGACAAAAAACTTCAAAGCCAATGAAGCCACTGAGAGGCATTTAGTTAATACTCTTTTAAAAATCTTGTGCAAGCTCTACTCCAAAGGGGACCCCGGAAGTCTGCCATGTGTGCCATTTGGAGGCAGATAATTCTGGAGAGCTCATCCTGAGGGGCGATCCTACACCCAGACTCAGAGCAAAGATCTGGTCTGCCTCTAGTTGCCATAGAGATGAGGAACACCCACTTTGAAGACAGTCTGACATGGAGGGGACAGAGAACACATTATGTCACTGGTACCTTACCCAGATTTTGAAACAAGTCTCAAGTCCCAGTGAAAAAAGATCACTTTAACCCACAGCACTATTCTATATCTTGGGTGAAATCATGGCCCCATTGAAGTCAACAACAAAACTCCCACTGACTTCACTGAAGCTAGAATTTCACCCTTGTTGTTTTAAGACCAAAAGCAATGTTAAAGTATTGCGTACTTTTGCAAACAATGTAATACATTTGTTTTCATTCCGGTAATACAGCTTGCTTCTGTATTGTATTGTTTCTGTGTTTTAAAAGAACATGACTTTATGGACTTTGAGATTGTCACATAGGACCAAGGGACATCAATTCTCCATCTGGCCAAAACTGTACTAAACTAAAATCTAACTTCCTTTATTAACTAAAAGAGTTGACAATAATATATCATGTTCAAAATCCTAAGTATCCATCTTCTTAAATGTTCATATATAATAGGACTATGCCAAACACTGTAGGGTCAATAGTAATGACATTCTGAATTCCACTTAGCTTGCACAAAAAGACGCTCATAGATATGAGGTGGTGTCTTATTACTGGTTAATTGACAGGACATGTGTGAAGTCACTTGAAGAGAGTGTTAATGGTCCATAGGAGCAACCAAGGCCAAAGGGCGAAAACACACTAAGGGACTTTAGGTGGGAAGCCCACAGCAATAGGATATTACCATTTCATTCAGAGAATTGTTTGGGAAAGAAAGAGCAGATCAAAATTCCATAGTCATCCAGAGATACTTAACATACCATCTAGTGTGTGCCTAGATTAACTCTGCTTTCCAAAAAAGCTTCTTTGGCAGAATGCTATTTAAATTTCCAGGTGAATCTGATGCAAAGATCTCTGTCACTCCTCTCCATGAAATGCATCACAGTCCTGAACTCACATAAAAGGAAGAAATAGCTTCTGAGAACCTGGCTGATTTTCGTGCTTATTGGGTTGGTCCACTTCATAGCCGAGACTCTGAACGTCTAAAACCTTAGTAAATCTGAGATGGCATTGGTTACAGAGCTGTCCTTTTTATTATGCATATTTCAAATTTAAATCTGTAACATGGTTGTGGCTCAAGACCACAACTATTCTTTGTAATGAAATTAAAGCAGACTTGAAAATAAGAACAGATGAAGAGAGAAGAATGAAAAATGCTGAAGATGCAGAAAAACTGAAAACAAGAAAAACTAAATAAAAATTTGATTTGATGTCATCAAGAATTAATAAAACCATAATAGGTAACTAGATGGAAATATTTTGAAGAAAAGCTAGACAAAGATTAAATAGATAGTGACATTGGCAAAAATTGTTCTTTTTAAAGGCTTTGACAACTACAACTATTTTATTTTAATAAAAAAGAGCTGTGATATGATTCTTAAAAATAACTCACATCTATGATACTTTTATGTCCTCCATTCCCAAAGTATCTGAGTGCATCACAATATTTAATACACTTCTCTTCCCCACCTCATAGAGGTGTTGTGAAGTTATTTTCCTCCTTTTACAGCTGGGGAGCAGATGCACAGAGAGACTACAGGCTAGATCCACAAACAGATTTAGGTTCCTAGCTGCCACTTTAGGAGCCCAAATCCAAAACTTAAATCTTCAAAACCTTTGCTTCGCTCTGCCTAACTTCTCTAGGTGCCTACATTTCTGCCAGTAGGTACGCACACAGCCATCTAAGACCTGACATTACTGAGCTGCTTGGTGCATAAGTCTGGCTGGATTCACTAACTGGGTGTTCTCCCTCCTATCTCATTTGCAGTGTCTCATCTGCCAGGTAAGGTCAGAGCATGCCTAACCAACACAAAGCAAAGAGGTGGTGGTGCTCTCTACTGTCCCCGCACCCAAAACGTTCATCCAGGATGCAGGAGCCCCAGGTTTTAATCCTCCCTCTGCCTAATTGGAAGAGGACTGTTTGAAACCAGGTCTCCCACCTCTTAGTGGGTGGGCTAGAGGGTGTGTCTCTCAATCACTCCTGTTGAAGCTATGCCATTTTGTATGAAATATTTAAATAGCTATTGGAGCAGAGACTGGAACCTGAGTCTTCCAGATGAGTGCACTAATCTCTAGGTTATAGATTCATTCTTTCCTTCTGGCCCCACAGAGCTTGCATTCAGGTCTACTAAGTTCTAGGCTAGTGGCCTAATCACTGGACCATCCTCCCCCACATAGATACTGATTAAACTACATAGCTACATTTTGACACATTAATGTCCATGCAGCTTTCCTCCTCTCATAAGGATCTGAGTATAGTATTCGTCACCTGAAATGATACCAGGCAGTAGGCATGATAACAAATATTTCTAGATTTAAACTCATTCTTTTGGGCTATACAATGAAGGGGAATCATTATACCACATAACCAAAGGCAAAAGACAAAATACACTTTTCCATGTCCTCTCCCTTTTACCTTTACACAGGGCAAGTTAACTACCCACTAAAAATCTGTGTGCTGCTAGCAAATAGCTTAACCCTTAAGTGGATTTATTTTGCACTGTCAGTGGCTAGAGTGGAATGGCAGAAGGCAATACAAATGAGATCCAGTGACAGAGGTGATTAAACATTCAGACTTTGGTCCAGATTCTGTCATCCCTGCTCATGTTAAGCAGAATTTTACTTTGCATCAATCCTATTAAAAGCTATGGGGCTACTCATGGATTAAGGTGCTACTTAATGTAAATGTGGCAGAACCTAACCTTATATTAGCATTGTTGTACCCACATCACAGATATACATGTGTACCCATAGTGACATGCTTGTGATGTGTAGGTGGAGTTCCAGAAAAATTTGTGTATCTAATGCCCAGGACCTGATAAAGTAGAGTATTCATTGGCCAGAGGCCTTGTGATCTTCCACTCCTTACTGTTTGTAAATCTTCAAACATACTTCATAGGGGTAGTGATTACGCACATTCACCAGGCCAAGCAAAACTGTATGATTTCCCTGAAATAAATTCTAATGTTATGGCCATATCTAAGTTTGTTTATATGGGGGAATGGAATGTTGAGAGATTCAAGCAATCTGACTGACTAATACAGTGTAGTAATTTTCTGGAGCTATGTACATACCAACTGAAGCCAAATGAAACTGCATCATCCAGGGGGGAAAAATATCCATAGGCTTACTGTGTAAGTTACTTTTCATTTAATGCTTAAAATAGCATTAGCATAAGGATAGCATGAAAGTTCCTGGGAATTAACTTCTCCTACCTAGCAGGCTAAATTCTCAGGAAATGCCCTGCTTCTTGATTATTCCCAACTATTACAAATAGCAGGATTTTAGACTATTTCATCTTCCTCACCAAATACATGGATCTTAGTGCTCAGTGCAGAACCCAAGGTTTGATGGTGGGGTGGGGCAGCTCTAAGTTACCTTTTCTCCTTTAATCCTAGGATTGTTTTGTCCTCTTCTGTAACTTGGGGCATGTCTTCACAGCGCGTGGCAGCGCTTTAACATGGCTGTGTAGTCATGGCACCAGTGCTGGGAAAGAGCTCTCCCAGCACTCTAAAAAACCCATCTCCACGAGGGGAATAGCTCCCAGAGCTGGGAGCGCAGCTCCCAGTGCTGGTGTACTGTCTACACTGCCACGTTGCAGCGCTCAGGGGGGTGTTTTTTCACACCCCTGAGCGAGAAAGTTGCAGTGCTGTAAAGTAGCAGTGTAGACAAGGCCTTAGTAAGGGCCCTTATGGCTGCTTTGCTGGTCCAGGATCACCAGAGTGCGCTGCACTTTGGCAATACCCCCTGATAGAAACTAGGCATCAGAGACATAGACCCAACTAGCTCATCTTTACAGCACCCAGGAGACTCATCTACAACAGGGGAATCCCACAATACCCACTTAAGGCAGCTTTATAAATGCTTAGTGTTTACTGAGCAATGCAAACTAGCCAGACAGGGGCAGTGGCAAGGGTCTGGTCTCACGTCATTCTCACTGAAGTCAATGAGAGTTTTGTAATTGATTTCAGTGGGATCATGAAAGGGCCCCTATATTACCAAATGGATTATTAAAAGAACAACAAAAAACAACACCCCTCCGCTCACACCATATACATACCTGACTCTATGTCTAAAAGCAATAAAAAGGTTCCATGCAGGTTGTTTTGCAAATCGTTAAGGTAATTTCTAGCTAATCGAAAGCATATGGAGGGACAGATACTATGGTTGTAGGGGCCAGATATATAGGTTGATTGAATAGATCTGATAGATTACATTAGATGGGTGGATTAGCTAGAAATCATCCTGAGGTGTAACAAAGGAAGCAACGAGGACCAAGGATTACAAATAGCAGCAAATAATGTTTTTATCAGACTGCTAGTATTTTATTCTTAGAATTAAACTGTCTTAAAACCCCTTCAAAAACATCTGTTCATTAGTCTATCAATGTGTATAACAGCTTTCAGAATCATAACAAGAATTAATAATAGTTAAAAGAGCAGAAACATTAATTTCTCATAGATAAATATTAATGCACTAGTAGGCAGACATGCCAAACCCGCAAACCCCCCCCGCAGAAATTGGGCTTGTTTTTGGCTTAATTGGCTTGTGAGTTGCTTGTTGGCTAGTTTTTGGCTTGTAGCTTGTTGTAGCTTGTTGCTTCTTTTTTTTTTTATCGGCTCCCAGCAAGCAGGGGTAAGCGGGGGGCAAGCAGGGGAAGGGGCAAGCAGGGGCAAGGTGGGAAGAAAGTCAGGGGTGCACAGCGGGCCCACCACAGCCCCAGACTGCACGCTGGGGGGATCTAGTCACATAGAGTGTTGGGGTTCTTAGGGACTGGCTTGGTTTGGCCTTGTTTTGAAATGTGATTAGCTTGATTTTTGGCTTATTGTGGCTTATTGCTTATTTACCCGTGTGAAAGTCGGCAACTGTGCTAGTAGGGTGTGTTTGTGACAAGCTTTCAAATATTAATGCACACATTTATTGCTAGTTATCTGTTATTTTCATCAATAAGAGATGGAGAAAATGAGCCAGCAGAATATTTTGCATGTGAAGGCTAACACAGAGGGTGAGACCATACATTAACATGAAGGATGATATCATGGAATCATGATAATGTGATTTTGTTTTCTTCTGGCTCAGCTGAAGCACAAACACAAAGGACTGCAAGGGGTAGTAATAAGGGTGAAGAAAGCCTAGATTTAGCCCCAAAAGAGTAGTATTATGAGGGGGAGTCTGCACATCAGAAAGAGAAAGAGATTAAAGGCAGAGAATATGTATTAAATATTTGACTGTGGAATAAAGTAAATGGGATGTGAAGCAAAATGCACATCAGGTAGTGCCCCATGTACCTACTATATCCTCTTGAAACACCAAAGATCCAGCACATCAAGAGGACATAGCGGGTAGATGGGGCACCACTTGAAGTGAATGTTGGAAAGTCAGTACTTCAAAGGAACATCTCTTCATTCCAATGCAGCACAGAAGCTGAAGCTGAACACAGTAAGGAAATGGGTATACTTTTTTTTTTTCCTCTTTGAGCATTACAGAGACTGTGAGATGTGGCTCAAACCCCAGAAGACAATCTTTACTCCTATTTTTCTTGTGCTATGAAAGAAGATGATGGGGGGCCATGGATTGAGCCTCCGAAAGTGAACTTTTACAAGATGCATTTTCTTTGCATTGTGTATTTAACTACAGGATATCTTTAAGTAGCCGAGAGGGGAAGAGAAGGATCTTGAGAGATTTATTCAACTTCATTATATCTGATGCTAGTCATGAAGAGCTTTAGTTGAACCTAAACACTCTTATGAACATAAAATCAAATTAAACAGCACATTAAGGTTTCCATATTCTCTGACTGATGTGCGCGCGCACACAACTCTCATTAACGGTAATGGCAGTTATGCGTGAGCGTCATTCGGAGAACAGATCCCTAAGTGCTGTATTGTTTTTCCTGGAGATTTTTCTTTATTGGGCTTTATTTAAGCTCCTGTTAGGCTTGCAAGCTTTTTTTAAAGGGGAAGAAAAGAGAGAGAGAGAAAAAAAAGCCCAAACTCAGATTGTTTGGCAGGCAGTTTTTCCCCCCAAGCTGTCACAGTCTACAAAGTGAACCCTAAGATATTAAATTTAGAGAAGTGTTGGTAGCATAAAACCCTGAGCTATATGTACCAGACGTTGCTTTGTGTTTTGAAAATACTGGTTCCGCTTGCAGTAATTTTTTAAACAAAATTAATAATAGGTATGAAAAAGAAAATATCACGAATATTGTTGCATTATACCTATGGTCATTGTAAGACACAGTATGCAACCTTGTGCAACCTGAGATATGCATCTCATTCTGGATACATACTGCTGAACTTTCCCCTCAAAACATGAGTAGATGCTCTTGTAATTCACAAATATTAGTCCTGCACTAAAGTATTGTGGTGGGAGGTACACAAATTATCAGTCTAGAATGTCTCCAGTGAAATGAGACAAAATAGAAGCATTTTATTCCTTTCCTCAATCTCTCTTACCCGCTTAAGATAAATTGCATATTTAAAATTTGCACATAGACAATATAGTAATTTTTCCTGTTTGATAATAAAATGTTTTAAGATATAAAAGACAATCAAAACCAATAAAAAGACAGGATCAGGGTTAATGGAAGGTATATCATGTCAGAGATGCCTCTGTACTTCCTTTTTGTTTTTGTTTTTTGGTTGATTATTTTTAACTGATAGGCTATTTCACTAGCTGCTACTGTATGTGATGTACTTACTTATTGCCTCCAAAAACTGTTCAAAGAAGCAGTATGGGAACAGTGGCTCAGGCAGCTCTCTGAAAAACATCTTGAGTGCTCCGGTGACAACGTGGATGTCCTCCCACTGGCTGTCGTCCAAATTCAGCTTCTCTTCTGGGAAAACACGAGGAGAAATGGAACAACTGGTTTTAATGAAACAATTACAAGACACTAATTATTATGTTAATGTTTGCCTACTATCATCAGCAACCGTTAACAGCCTTCTGCACCTAGAGGTTTGGTGCTGTGCATGTGTGTGTGTGCGTGTGTGTGTTTTTTTGGTAGGAAGAGCACATTCTGAATGGAATACCATCTGTAGGAATGCAGCTGACAAAAAACAAGAGACACAAAGAGACAGTACCATTGACACAGTATGTCAGATACATTTATTCCCATAATGCTTCAGTATGAAAATTAGCATCACAGCTCAACATGATTCAAAGCTATTTGGTTTTGAGGCCGAGGGGCTAAGAGTTGCCAATGATGGCCGGCTCAAGGGACCGGCCTAAAGGCCTTGCTGAGCCAACAGGAGACATATGCTAAACATGGCAATAGAAAATGAGTTATTGCTTTACATGTGTTAGCCTTGCTATGTACAAGGGAATAATGGGTAACACTTTTCTCCTTTTTTGCCTGAATGCAATGTCAGCAAGGAATAGAGTACTGCGAGAGAAAGGATATTAATTCCTTCTTACTGCTTAAAAAAATATTTTGTTTGGTTTTCATCTCTGGGAGGAAGATTTGCCCAGCAACAATATTAGACAGACCCCTGTTGGCCTACCTAGGCTATGCAAAGCTGTCAAAAATGATAACACACTAAAGACAAACCACAAGTGCTTACAAAACTGTTTTTGCAAACAACAAAAATGTTTTCTTTTGAAGCTTGACTGAGCTGAGGAATTTAAATATAAAAGAAACTAAATGCTAAAATAAAGTTTCTAATAAAAACAAAGCAAGATTGGGTGATTATTATTCTATTTTTGTCTTCTTGTTAGAAAAGTCTGGTGTTGTTAGAACACAATAAACAACTGAATCATAATCCATATAAAACTCTGTGAAAGTGTAAATACCCCTTACAATTAAAAGGATACATACTCTCTGGAAATTCTGCTATCCCAAAAATGGATTTGGCTTTTAAAATGTGTAGTGTGACTTTAACTTTTAGACAAGTTTTAGTCTTTGTGCAAATCTAGAGACAACCATGAAAACGATGAAACAAAATCAAAACAACATAATCCTGGCAAGCTAGACCAAAGCTCATTGAAATTGGGTGTTTAGCAGTTCAGTTGGACTCAAGTCCATCCTGTTTACCCAACTTTAACATCATTTTTATCATTCCATTCTTTATACAAAATAATGGAAAAACCTGGACACCATTAATTTCAGTTCTTCTGGTGGTTTTTCTCTATAGAGAATTTGCTTTTGGGAAGAAGTTCAACTTCAGGATGCAAATTTCTTTGTGTTTCTCTATAAATGCTAATAAATGTTTTATGAAATATTGGACTCAGAAGGTGTCTGCAAATAAATAAGTTAATGCACCCATGCCTCAATTTATAGTAATATGTGTCAATGAAGTTGAAACAGTGAACTTGTGCTTATCACATGGGTTTTTTCTCTGTTTTTTTTTTTTAAATTCAAATTCTTACCTAGACCATAAAAATAATGATTTGATCTGAAATGAATTAGCAGAAGGGACCTTGGTTAGACCACAAGATCATATTTGATTGATCGTATTTCAACAATTAGCCTTTTATTTTGTCACACACTATTGAAATAGATCGACAGCGTCTTAGCAGGCCAGCTTTAAACAGTCAACTGTTCACAATAGCATCAAAAAAAGAGACCTAATGGGGTTTACTGTCACTTTAAAGAACAGGGTGGGTTTTCACATTGTTGAAATCTGTCAGATATTTTGAAATGTCCCTCTCACTATGGTGCCACACCCCCTGCGTGTCCTTATAATAAAATTGGTTTTACTCCTGATTAAATCATTTTCTCCCTACCCACTACCATACTTCTCATAATGGACCTGTGTGCTCTACAGCTGGTGTTCTTCCCATGGTACCAATTCTTACTTTATCTTTTAAGCACTTTGCTGCTAAGATCTCATGCAGAGTGCTTATGTTTTGTTAAGAGCTTCATTCTTAGAGAAATAGCTTAACACATGTTCTAAAAATGTTGTACAACTTATTGCTTAAAACACATTTAGAAAATGTATAAGTACTGTAGCTCTGGCACAGAACTTTAAGTAGAAACCTTAAAAAAAACCTTTGTTTTTACCATGCATTTGTCTTAAAATGTCTAATGTGAAATCCTCTGCTTCTAAGGCTTTACAGAGACTTATCTTCCCAGATTTTTGCACCATTTCCAGCTCCTCAAGGAAACGTGTTAGGAATGTATCCTCTTGAAAGCAAAGGGTGTCACTTTACCCTCTAGCAATAAGAGATTAAAAAAAAAAATGTTTGCTAGAAGGGACAAATGTCAAGTAAAAATATTACACAGTAAAAAACAAATTAAAAAGAAAATACCAGTCCATTCTATGTAACATTTTAATTCTGTTCCTACTGGTTGGAGTCACTCACATACTGTGGAGATGGTGATATTCAGAAGCTATATACATTTCAAATGCATTTCAATTTAAACAAAGGGCCTGATCTTATAGAGTTTACTCAAACACAACTCCTAGTGGAGTCAGTGAGTGTTTTGCCTAAGTAAAGATTTGGATCCAGAGTACATAAATCTGGTAACTGATTTCCTTGGGAGTGGAGGATGCTTAACACCTCATATGATCAGGCCCTAAAATTGCTGCTTTTAAAAAGCATTTGATTATTTCCCCACTAATTGCCGGATGATATCATTTTATCTCAGATACGGACATAATCACATCTAAGGAGCCTCACAAACATATTATGCTAATAGAATTCTAAGAATGAGAAGTGACAAAGTGAAAAGAAGAAAGTTAGAGGGGCCCCACCAAGACTCTTAGGGGGAAAAAATATTACATTTGTTTTACATTCATGAAGGGAGTGTGGGCTTTAACGATTTCGTTATTATTTTTAAATCAACTTTTTCAGTAGTATATCATTTAATTTTTTTTTCTTGTACTAGTTCCAGTGCAAACAAATATGTGTTCACGTGTGGGTGGCTGATGTGCACCATAAGAGTCTCCTCCTCAAAAAGGAAAAAAATAATCCATGGAAAGATCAATTAAAAAATTAAACAAAATAACCAGGACTGTACCAAGACCTAAGTTTTAAAGAGGATCAGATTCCTTTAGAGGATGTACTATCTTGCATACGGATCTGTCTCTGGAAAAGAGTAGTGATCCTTTGAACTCCTCTCAAGTGTTCTTTATTTTGTGAAGGATCCTTTGTTTTAAGACCATTTTACTGGGCATATCTTGCTGTCATGCCACATTGCCAGTAAATCCCAAAGGGCCACATTAGGCTGTAGTTCATTCTGCAAATTGTCCCATTCATTTCACTGGGATCAC
This sequence comes from Emys orbicularis, assembly GCF_028017835.1. Lineage (NCBI taxonomy): Eukaryota > Metazoa > Chordata > Testudines > Emydidae > Emys > Emys orbicularis. The sequence continues at coordinate 22,973,864 of NC_088693.1, read as the reverse complement.
TCCCAGAGAAAGGGACTGTCCAATGTGAATACAGATATCAGAATCTAGCCCATAGTGTATGTGTACCCTTCATGAGGGTCTTATGCCAATGAATCCACCTCATTTAGTCTAATCAGTGCAATAGTTCCATGCCCCCTGCTGACTGGTGATCTGTTATGTGTTAAAGCAGAAGGGAAAGGAGTATGGATCACAATTTAAAAACAGGAGACCTGGAATTGGTTGAGATAGGAGAGAGTGGGGAGCAAAGTGGAGGACAAAAAGACCAAGAGAAAACATGGAGAAGAATGGGGAATAGAACTATGGGTAGAAGGGGAAAGGAACAAGTTAGGGAGAAAGAAACTAAAGAGAGGTAAGGAGAAAGGATCAAGGACAAATACATAAGATGGCGGTGGGAAGTGACAGGGACAAAGGTGAGGAACAGAGACAGAATGGGATAAAATTAATGTCTCACAGTTAGGGGTCAGGTCGGTTTCTCATGGTGCATTGGGGATCATTGTTCTACACTGCAGCAATGGAATACTGAGAAAGGTGTGTTGGAGTGTGGACAGAGGTTCCTCGGGAGCTGGAAAATCTTATTCCAAACCATTTCCAAGATAGCATCTCTTTTTATTAGGCTAATTGGGGGCATTCAAAATGGCCATTTGTTTATTTTTGTGGGAAACAAAATACCAAAACAACAAAACAACCACCAACACCACCAACACCAATACAGTACATTACCATTTATCTGACTGGTCTGGGGGAAATCTGAAACTTTCGGACAACCGGCACTTGGATAACTGGAAGTGCTATTAATTAACATAGGGGTACATGGGGGACACACTGTAGATTCAAATAACTAGGATTTTCGGATATCTGGAAATTGGATAACTGGAATTATTCTGTACGTAAAGAAAGAACAAGAGCAGAACTTCAGCTCGTGTTCAAAGCTGTTTTCAAAAATATCTTCTCAAAAGGAGGACACTACAGCTTGTCATCTTGAAATGGCTCCTTTTGATATTAAATACTTATATTATTTTTACCATTTCCCCTCAGGGAAAGCCTTGCACTGTCACATTTACAAGGGCCCACAGTCCCTCCGTTTTCTGGATGCTGAGGAAGTGAAATGCCTTACCCATTCCATGTCGTTTGTGGGTTCCTCCCCAGCTGACTAAAAGCCGGGGAAACTGTGGGCCAACATGACCCAATAGATATCTTCCAGCTGAGAACTCCAAAATAAAGCCCTCTCCCATGGCAACGGGGAAGGGGAGAAAGGACAGTTCTTCCATCAAATGGCCTCCCCCTTAATACCCTTTCCACCATTTTTGTGTGGACAGGTTCTTTTGGAGACACTTCTCTGATCACTCACTCAACAGCAGCATAACAAAGGATCTACACAGGACAGCTTAGTCTGGGGTAAGCTGCATGAGATCCCTGACCACAAAGCAATGCTGTATCACCTAACCATGGACTAGGTGCAAGGCCCTGCTATTCCTTTTCACATTGGGTCTGAACATCCTCAGGATTGGTAGGAGGCTTGTTTTATTTTAATTTGTTTTAGCTTGATTGACAACATAAATGCATGTTAAAAATGACAAAAACTTGCCCAATCAAAGATGAAGCTGCCTTTGGTAAAACCCCTGTAATGATAGAATCTCATCAACGCTGTCAGGAATAAGGAAGCAACCAGCTGTCTGCCTTTTTAAAGTGATGACGTATTTTAAAGTAGTGATAGGAAATATCAAAAGCTTTGGAGTTTCAATTTAAATAAGCATCCAAAAGTTCAGACATTCATCTGAACTAACACTGAACCTTAGAACACACTGTATGGAACACCCATCCCATGCAGACCGACAAAGTCCTCTCCTCCTTTGTGACACTTCTGTCCAACCTGCATGATTCTCTCTCCTCTCCCCCTCTCTAGGCTCAAAGTGGCCTATTGTTTAGATTTGCACAGTCCTATCTTATCTTTCTCTTCCAGGACCTTTCAAGCTGATAAAAGAAGTGGGAAATACCAGTTAAGTGAATCACTGGGTTTTATTGGTAATATGTTCATGTATATAGTTTCCGCCCTGGGTGCCCACAGGGCCGCAGGAAGGATGTAAAATATTCATAAATAGCTTTTTGCTTAATTCACCAAACTTTATTGTTGACAGATCTTCATGGATCCAATCAGTAAAACAAAAACAGCATTTACTACCCTACTGTGTAAGTCTCCACCAGTTCAAAAGAAGGGCCTCTTAATGGAAAATTGAAGCCTTTACTTTACAGCATTTGACGTAAATAGATGATATATGGATAAAAGGACAAGCAAATAACTTACGTATGTATCTATGTATTACTAGTATGCCCATTATCATGGTCCTTAGGTGCAAATTACTGAGCAACTGTAACTAAAAAGCAAAACATTTTTAATGTGTGTTAATGGTGTTGTTTATTCCAGTTCTCTGAAATGACAATTCACTGACCTGAGGGCAAGTTGGAACAACCCAGTGCTGCTAACTTAAATCATAATGTGTGCCAGAAAGAAATAGGATTTCTATACTTGGACACACTGGACCATATTCATCCTCAGAGTAACTTCACAGAAGTCCATGGAGTCACACGGGGATGAACTGCTCATTGTTTCTGAGGACAGAGATCCAATATAGCCAAAAAAATTACAAGCAGCTCAGAAATAGTACACCATGAAAACATTAAAAGTAGTTCAAAAGTTTTGAGACATGGTCAGCTGGTGATTCCACTACATCAAATATGTTACCACTTTATCAGTTTCTGTAAATAACTGGAAGCATAAAAATATACAGACACACTAAATGAAGACTGAAATTGGTATGCAAAAACAAGCTTTATCATTACCATATTCTTCTCTGTCCTTCTCTCCAAATACCATTTTAAGGGTTAGATGCTGGTGCTATTTGTTGCAGCACAACCACTAATGATTTGAAATAATAATTACAGTAATAAATTGCATTATATTTACAAATACTTAGAAAATCAGAAAAATAAACTGAATCAACTATTATATACTGGAAGAATAGTGGTTTTATATGTCATCAAATATTTGTCCTCAAAAATACAATTAAAATATCTTAAGAATTATCATAAAACATACTACTATAAATTAACCACAAGTAGGATGAGACATAATAACCTATATCCAGTCTGTTAGTTCTATAACCTGAGTATACTAAGCCCACAGGGCCAGATTCTTGCTTCCACTCCAGCACCACTGCAGCACCCTTGGGGTCCACGGACAACAGGTTGAGAACTGCTGTCTTGGAGAATATACCCCAATGGTATAAGTTAGCATAGCTATGAGGCTGCTGTACTTATGCCAGGGCCAGCACATACCAGATTACAGAATCCTGATGACTATAACCCTTCCCTGCATTAAACAAAGCTCAGATGTAAGGCAGAACCTGGATCACAGACTTTATATAGCCCACACAAATAAGAGGCATGAGAAATGATTATATTTGTTCTCATGCAGCTGGGAAGAAAATGTCTTCTTGCAAGTGGACATTTCTTTTTTGTGACATAGCAACTTTAATTTCACAGTTGCTTTGTTGCTTTGCTCTTTTTGTTTGTTCTCCCAATTGTCTCCATTATTCTGCACCAAACATATGTATTCCTTATTCCTAAATCTCAGCTATTTGATTTCATTCAATTTTCTTGGTAAATGCTAACAACAGTACTCCATACATCCTGGATTCTAGGATACAGGTGTCAAATTATTTCTTATATAGGGAGCTTGCTTTTCATTATATATGTTACCATCTGAAGGCTTTCTGTACAGCTTTATTTCTTCTCTTCACCTGATCATTCTGATTTAGTATAGTATAAATTAGCCAGGGTAAATATCCCCCTTTCCAGCTTCCAATCCATTGCCATCTTTTTGGTTTCTGTAATTGTGCAGTAGACACAACTGTGATATAAATTTAGAGTTCATACTCTCACCCTTTTATGTTCAGGTCTTTAATAATTTCTTTAGGTACTTCAGCATAGATGACAATGCTATCACAAATCAGAAGTGGCTCAAATACTCTACATTGTCCTTATTGAAAGTTTTTTGAGATCTTGTACAAAGAGGAAGTGAAGATTGAGGGTGAGACAGTGTCTCTTTGTTCAACTCCATGCTTAAAAAAATCTCCATATTCTGTGTGATTTTTAAATGGATTGTACTGTTAAAGCAGAGTTTTTTTGGATTCTGACATATAGTTCTTTAATTCCTTCCCCTTTTCACTGCTTCTATTTCCAGCTTGTCAAAGGCCATTTATAGCTTAAAAATCTATACACAATGTTTTGCAATATTTGGCAGACTTATTCAAAATGTAATTCACTGTCTGCTTGTGATCCAAGGGTCATAAATTACTTCACACATAATGTACCCCAAAGGGTAAAAAATTCTTGGGATTAAATTGTAATAATTTGATTAAAGAAAAAAAGGCAAAATAATTTTTTCTAGCTACATTGCTAAGATTTAAACTCAACAAATGGTTTACTGTTTTCCCACAAAAATTATGTTACATTTATTCATTCCACAAGCAACTTCAATAGGCTAGATGTGAAAACTATCTGTTATAACTATCCTGTCATAACTAGGGGTCACACATACTTAAAGGAATCAAGAAACACAAGATGTGCTACACTGGATCAAAACACTTGCCCATTAAGTCCAGTATCCTATCTCTAGATGTTGTTAATCTCTAATGTTTCATAAGAAGACAAAAAACAAACAAATATCCAAACCATAAGCTACTTGGTGCACATAGTCAATTATATTACTAGGATTAGGCATGGGGAGGAAATTCCTTCCTGACTCCAGAAACAATCTGTTTATTCCTTGATTAATGAGTTTTGATAATCAAAGGAGGTCATTAACAAAACAGTAAAGATCATTATAACTTCTTCCATGGGTAATGGATGATCAACAAACTCGTGACAGATTGATACTTGAATTAAAGTTAAGCAATTCCTCTTTTCCAGCTACAGTACTTTAAAGAAACACCTCACATACGTATTGGTGCATAGAATATTTTACGTATGGATCATTGGTTTACTTTAAGTTATTAGGAGAAAATAAAATTAGGAGCTTGATCCTACAAAATTTAACTCACATGAGTAGTTCCATTGATTTACCTGGGGCTTCTCACAGGAGTAAGGATTATTTGTATGAGTAAGCCTTTGCAGGATTCAGACCCAGGTTTGCAGAAAGTCAGGAACACAGCTTCATATATGTGAGCTTTATGAAATTGATTTATGACACAAGCCAACAGAAAGAGGTGTTCTGACACAGTGATCAGGTATTTGTATATTCCATGTACAAAAGTCAAGGACAGAACCTTTTATTTTGTATAGAATTTATCTTTTGTTCAGTAAAGCCCAAAACAATTCTGTTCATCAGAACTTCATAAAGAGCTGTTACTAGTTTCATAATGTGAATCCATTTGGATTATCTGACCAAAGATAAGACTTCAATGGACTTACAGTATCATTCACCACTTTACCAGTGCCACAAAAGGGAATTACAATTAATTGGATTATGTTGGTCTCCACCCGCTGATTGTAGAAGAGGAAGTCTGAAACTGTAACTATTTCAAACAGACCATATCGCTAATCAACCATGGGATTTGCACTCTAACTTATGAATAAGGCTTATTTTTTTCTTTGTCCTGTCCTCTGGCTTGGAAGAGGTCATTTTAAGCACTTTATTCAAGTTACTCAAACTAAAAGGAAATTCCCTTCATTATTTTAATTGGCTGTTTATAACACTTATACCTGACCTTTTCTTTTTATATTATTTAACTGATTTATTTGTAGGGAATTGAGTACTCTTGAAAAATGCAGATCAGACTGCCCAGGAAACCAAAGTCTCTTTATCCATGTAATAGAAATTTCCCTATTCTTCCTCATCAACGTGCTTCAAACCTGTTCTGGAAGGTCCTCTTTTGAGATAAAAGGCTAGGTCAGTCTTCCTCCCCCCACACTCAACACTTGACATCTTTGTTGAAAATGCCACCTAAGGTAACAATTCTTTTCAGTTATGCTACATAGAGCTAGGAACTTGACTGAACCTACTAAACTCATGTCAGATGGGCCACTTATCAGCAACCAGATAGCAACAGTGTTCACTTGCTACTGTCCTGGGCTAGATTTAGGGCTTGTCTATATGGAAAGTTATACTGATATATACTAAGGTATTAATTTAAATAGCTATAAATATATCGCTGTAGCCCCCTGTGTAGACACACTTATTCCAGAGTGGCTGGAATAAGAGTGGCTTTTTCAGGTTACTTTATGTGGGATATAAACTATACTGAAAAAAGGTCATTTTTATTTCAGAATAAGAATGTCCACACAGAGAGATATACTGGTTTGACTATACCAGTATAACTATATGGGTATAAATGGTAAAACTTTTGGGTGAAGAGAAACCCCATAACTGGTGACTTAGAGGGAACAGGATCTTCTACCCATTATCAGTCTCCTGAGTTATCAACTTCCCATCACCTTTCTTTTTATGAAGGATACAGGTGGATATTTGGTCCACTCTGTTTTGGAAAACTTTTCATTTATTTAAAGTAAACAAATAACCCCCACCACTTAACTTATTTTACATGCTTCATATAACAAAAAATTGTTTAGCTTGCTTGCAGCTAAGGCTTGACTTGAATGGGACTACCTACATATTTAAAGTTTGATATGTGCTTAAACTTAACTGAATCAGGACATGAGATGATCATTTTACATGCATAAAATAAAACTTTCAAGGGGGAAGACTTTATAACTTCATGAAAAAATATCCTGTTCACATGCATTGGTAGGTTTTCTAATATTAATAATGAAGTCTAATTATCATAATTATCATCTTGAATTGCTCTGTTTCTTTAATGTGAAAAGGGTCTGGTCCTCACTGATGTTATTGATTTTCAAAGTTTATCTTTAAAATATATGTTTTAAAGTTACAGAATAGTGTAAAAGTTTTCAAAATGAGTCTTTCTCTTTAATAATTTATTACTATGTATAATTCAATGGCTAAGCCTTCACACACTCAAATACTCATATGCAATGTGAGAGTCAAATAACCCTACTCAGCTGATCAGATGCTCAGCAGGTGTAAATTGGCATAGTTCCACCAACTTCATTGGAGCTACATTGATTTCTAGCAGCTGAGGGTCTAAAACTGAAATAGATGCATGTAGTTCTTTGTATGATCATGGACATAAATGTGGTGCTGCAGTGGTTATCATTTAAAAAAAATAACATTTGCCTGCAGTTATCACATTCTGATGTTAGGCATGCCATATTTATTTCTTGATCTAGCCATAAGGTGAAGTGGCATATTCAGATATTAATGTAGACTAATTGCTTGCAAATGTTGACTTTTTAATGGCACCTACTGTACCCATGTTAAATGAATATTGAGCTCTTAAAAATAAGAAAACCGTGCCTTAAGGACCAAATTTGTATTCACATGTAGATGTGTCTATAGGAAATGTGGAGGAAGAAATTACACATGAAGAATCTTTGTACCTCTTCCCCCACAAAACTCTGTGGCATGATTTGCTTGGGTCATGCTTAATAGCAAAAAGGTTGAGTTGGGGTAGACAGGACAAAGATGGCATGGCATGCTTGAAAACATGGCTCTGCTTACCCTGCCAAAACACCATGTGTTATTCTGTGTGCACCCTTGCTTATTTAACCTTACATGGAAATAAACTACATGAGGGGCACATGTAAGTACATCAATAAGTTTTACAGTTTGTGACAGACCCAGACCAGTGGGGTACAGGAGTCTGGTAGAGGGCAAATATACTGGTCACTGGATGAGTAGTTTTCTGTTCCAGAGCAGGGGCTGTACTAGAGTAATCAGGAACCTGCTGGAACCAGTTAAGGCAGGCAGGCTAATTAGGACACCTGGAGCCAATTAAGAAGAAGCTTCTAGAATCAATTAAGGCAGGCTAATCAGGGCACCTGGGTTTTAAAAAGGAGCTCACTTCAGTTTGTGGTGCGAGTGTGAGGAGCTGGGAGCAAGAGGCGCAAGGAGCTGAGAGTGAGAGGGTGTGCTGCTGGAGAACTGAGGAGCACAAGCATTATCAGACACCAGGAGGAAGGTCCTGTGGTGAGAATAAGGAAGGTGTTTGGAGGAGGCCATGGGGAAGTAGCCCAGGGAGTTGTAGCTGTCATGCAGCTGTTACAGGAGGCACTATAGACAGTGCAGTCCACAGGGCCCTGGGCTGGAACCCGGAGTAGAGGGCGGGCCCGGGTTCCCCCCAAACCTCCCAATTGACCTGGACTGTGGGTTCTTCCAGAGGGGAAGGTCTCTGGGCTGTTCCCCAACCCACATGGTGAATCTCTGAGGCAAGAAAATCCACCAATAAGCGCAGGACCCACCAAGATAGAGGAGGAACTTTGTCACAAGTTCTTCTTTGGCAAAGAACTAGCCCAATGAAATGAAGATGATTAATGCCGCATGAACAATTTTCCTTCAGTTTTCTACATATTCCTCATAGTTTCAGGTGAAAATAGGAGACATGGCCCTTTGTGTAGTTGGGAGTAGTTATTAAAGTCATGCCTTTCCCCCCAACCTTTACACATATGGAAATGTTCATCATGTTCTAAGACAGGAACTGCATGTTCATCCATGCTGCTTTAGCTGTGTATGTTTGCATCCATATTTCTGGTTTACACAGTTCTTCCCCATTGTGAACTTTAGTTAAACCCCTAATCTTTTAGTTCCTCTTGTTGCAATTATAATTCCTGGCATGATGAAAAAAACCCAGAAGGGTGAGACTATTCAAAAACTTTGGACACATTTTACTAGCTGTTTCTCCTAAAATTAATTTTGAGAACAGATGAGCATAACTTGACAATTTAAGTATAAAGTAGAATTTTTTCATACCTTTAGTGTATAGATATACCTAGAGATACACGGGTGCCCACACACCCTGTTCCCCCAAGAGATATATTAAAATATTGGGTAGCTTACAGTGACATTCAAAAATTCATACTTCCTTTTGGATACAAAATTATATGAAAAGTTTCAAGGCCGCACACAACAAAGCAATTGACAAGAAAGATAGCATCTGCTTTTCTGTCTATTCAAGCTGAAGTTTTTCATTCTAAATGCAAGCAATGTTTCCTAAGTTAACATAATTAACTCACAACAATCCTGGAACATCATAATATAAGATACAGATGGAAATTCAAAGCTTTAAAATGTCTTATAACTGGAACAGAATTATCATTTTTAACTGAGCAAATCTGAATACTAATTAAAACAGGTGTTTTTATTTCAAACACTTTTGCACACTGTGAAATTACCAGCAGGGTTATTTATGTATTAGTCTACTATGAAGCATACCTTTCTTAAAAAATGAGATGTGTGATAACAACAAAGTTATGAGATAAAAAGAATGACACTCAATGCTGCTTCCTGAAACAATAAAAGACCAGTAGTTCAATTAGTTAGTAATTTCCATGTGACTACTTGACAGATTCTTCTAATTGTTAATCTCTCACTAACTATTGCTTTACATAATTAATTATATTCAAACACAAACAACAAAGACATGTGGGCTAGCTGCCCTTTTGACAATGTTTGTAACAAACCGATTTGCTTTCCAAAAATATTTTTAGAACTAAAAGATATTAATCTTGAGTGGAAATACACATTAAAATCTTAGCACAGCTCTACATTTTACCATGGTCAGAAAAAAAATGCAGATTGGTTAACATGATATAATTTCTGCTGCATGCATAATAGCTAAAGTCTTTCTAGTTGAGATCTTTCATATTAATTTAGCATTGCATAAAATTCAGAGTAACAGGTCCAGAGGTCAAGCATCATTCATCATTAGTTGAAGTGACATTTGCAACCCTTCATATAGCAGCTGCTTGAAAGGGGGAAAAAAGGTATTCTTTGGAAGAACGGGGGGTAGAACACAATCCTAGCTCTATCTGCGGAAGGGAAAACAAGGTGCCACTATGTCAGCATGGTAATGTGCTTAAATTTAGTGATGTCATTCTTCCATAACCCCAGGAGTCACAAGGCACAAGGCAGCTGCATTCCTGAACTTAGTAGTTCTGGTGGAGATAAGTAATAACTAGAAGTAAATGAATTACGTTAGTGTGGTTGTGAACATAGCTCTGTGCATCTAAATTATGATTTATATCAGGATTCTATCTTGTTTTTGAGAGTTTTCTACTTGTTAACAAGGCAGTCCTTGTTCTCATAGCATCCTCCAGGCACCATAGTTTCTGGGAAGCCAAATAAGATCACTGTTGAAACTGCAAGACAACATTCCAAGACTTTGCAGCAGAACACATTGGCCAAATTAGGACTTCTGAAGACTGTTAACAAACAAATAAAATCTTTTTTCTTTGTGTCACGGCTTGCCTACTATAAAACCTTAAGATCAGAACAGGAAATGTGAGCAATTAAAATGAAAAAGTAATCATCTGTACAAACAGATAAATATGTATTAAAAGGCTAATACTTCACAGTCCTTTTGATATAACAAGTACATTTTAAGGAAATATATATTTTATATCATAGCAATTTTTATGTGAAACATGCAATCTCTTTGGAATTATGCATATTTTTAAATCACAGTCATTAAAACATCATACAATACAAAATAGTTAGATTTTGGGGCTTTGTTAATATTTTGTGGTTTTAACTTTGACTTTGTTATTGTACCTATATGGTATTGTATTTGATTGATTCATGTAATTAATAATCTGTTGTTTTTAAAGCACTCTTATGTTTAATATCTAGACAATTTTATGGTAAAAACAGATTTAATCAATTTTACAAAGTGAAAACTAATAATTTTTAAAAGTCACCTAGAAGAACGAGCAGAATGTTCAAGGACATTGATTATCATGCATTACATTTCTATAAACAGTTATTAATTCAGGTGTGTATTGTCAAAACACCTTTCCAGTAGCCACATAAAATAATTTACTAGTACGCATTCTGTCCTTAAAAAAATTTCTTATGAATGTACTGTCATGGAGAGTACTTACTTCCCTCATCCTGCCTCCAATGTACAAACAAAACTCCCCTTGTCTCCAATGAGAGTTCCATGTACCAAAAAAAAGCAGCATTAGGCCCTTAAATCAGATGGTTAATTTCACTACTGATTTGCAAAAAGGGCTCAGTGAACAAGTTGGTCATGCACTAAAAAATTTAGTATATAAGATGGCCACTCATCAGTAAGTACACCCCTACCTAAATCAGACATGAGGCATTTCCACAACAATCAAAGAACTAGGCAAATTAGTTCATTAATCTTTTGTTCTTCACCTTCCTAAAGAATTTAATAAAAGATACAGATACCGGAAAGGAAGAATGGCTGTAAAAGGAATAGAACAGCAGAGGCAGGATGACTGGCAGATAGGGTTGCTGCATCCCCCTTAGAGAGACTGCTCCTTTTCCACACCTTATGTCTCTTGTACCATAAAAATATGCATAGATGTATGTGGGAGCATCGTAGCAGATTTCTTGGGATGCGTGCCATGCATCTGAGCTTCGAAGCTGGCTCAACGTTGTCACCATTAACTTGCAGTGTACACAGCAACACTTCAGTCTAATTTCAATCAGTGAAAAGTTACACAGAAACTTCGAGGAAAGTACACATGACCCTGCACATTAGTATCAATTAAATTCAGTATCATCAGCACCATTGCAATGAATGCTGATACCAAAGAAATTCATAACGAGGAACCACTTCATGCTTTACCCAGGACAGCAATGAATAATGCTACATTTGGACTCCCGATAAAAAAAAGGGGGTGACAAAATATATTCCAATGATATTTTCAGGTCTGCCACCTTCTAAATGACAAAAGGTAGAATGGTGCATCATTTTGCATGATAATATTGCAGTTTGGTAAACAGTGAAAAGCTTAGTTTATTGAATGTTGTGAGTCTGAGTCAGATCAGACTCAGAAAATAATACAACACAAACTTCAACTATCTCTTACACACAAGGGCTCATAAAGCCCCCAGATCAGTCTATCTGTCTAGCTATCCATCCGCCCTAAACTCAGACCAGTTCATATTTAAAGGATAGTCCAGTGTCATTAAGATCAGTTAGTTCATATTTACATGTTCATTCATTTTCATATGAAAAGAGTGTGTAGTCATTTAATTTAGAGCAGCTCTACATTCTTTTGTTTGATGAGGTTTTTTTTTTTTTTCCTTTTAGAGATGATGAAACAACTGCAGCAAGATGGGCTTTGGTTCTTGACAACCACTTTTCCATTAAAGGCAGATCCCTTTAAAATGCAATCACTTTGGATAGATTTAAATGTGTTTTTTAAGTGCAGATGCTCAAAGTTCACCAAATAAACAAAAACTGCAAGAAAGCCATGATGAAAACTCATTTTAACAGTTTTAAGATTCTCTGCATCAACATCATTCATTTGTGACTGGGGAGTTTTTAAAGTCTTTCAAATCCTAGAGTTCTTTCAATCACTACATGCCTTAAAGGGACAGAAGGCCTTAAAATGTGCTCCCTAACGCCCCAGTTGAGAAAGATACATAGAAGAGGAGATGGGGTGGGGGAAGGGGAGAAACAACAATACAGAAAGCATTAATGCAGAGAACAGTGGGGTCTCTCCCTAATTTGACTTTCTCTACAGGTGGTCTGCAGCTGCATCCAAACAGGTTACACTATTGCCTTCCCATGAGTACTACAACAAAGTGGTATCTGTATTCACAAGAATACATTTAGTGGCATGGACTGATTCAGGTCTAAAAATAAGAAAAAAGCATTTTCCAGCATAGCCCGAGGTAACTCCCTGCGCCAGCAGAAGACAGTAGCACTCTTGTCTCACTGGCTGTGCATGAAGATAAAGGATATCAGAAACCTACTTCACATGACTCACTGAGGCACACAGTCAGCTTGTAGTTGATTCATTCTATTTGTATCAGCTTGTACTCCATCGACAATGACAACAGACTAAACAAAATCAATAAGCAATATTCTGTTTTCCATTGACTCAAAGGTAAATCACTTTGGCCCCTGTGATTGATATATTTGATTGTATAATGTTGGACATTATCATGCATACAATAGGTCTTAGAGACAGCTCTGTAACAGAAGGGAATGTGTAAAGACTGCATGTTCCAGGCCAGATACTGGCTTTTAACCATAATTCATGCTGGAAGGGGTCTGGTGGGTCTGTACCACAGGTGGACCCCCTTGAGGAACTGCTTGCTGTAGTTCTGCCACCCAATCAGAATTTATTTCACTGTGGGCCCAACCAGCTTTACAAGTTGGTATAAAGATGAAGTAAGGACACACACACCCATGAAAGGATAGCTAGCATCATGGATGCTTCTCATGAGATCTGTACTTACTTACCTTTTTAGCTTTTATGTATATATAAAACACCCTTTCAATAGGCACTATATATATGCAAGGGTATTTAAGTGTCTCAACAGGACTGTTTCACACTGGGAAAAGCTACATTATCAGCATGTCTGCAATCGGACAGTTACACTGATGCAGCTACGTCTGTGTAGCTACACAACTACCAATTTCGTAATATAGACAGGCCCTAGGAAAAGTGCTCTCTCTGTGTGTATACAAAATGCCTCTTGTTGATAAAATTATACCTAGATCATTTAAGGTGCAGTTTCTTACGTAATTTTGCCACTTTAATGTGTTTCAGTACAGTCACGTTAAAACAAATTGCTTTCAATGTTTCTAATGATGTTTGTATGTGACTGTCATTGAGACAGATCTCTCCCATCTTTGCCACAGTACGCTGGATAAGGAAATCTGTTTTGTGTGCCTCCCAACTCCGTGGTAGTAGGTAATGGGAATTTTCACTCCAATCACTTCAACACTGGCTTATTTCTTTTGATTTCCAACACTTTGACCCCTTTGTACTAAGTGGAGCGATTTTCTCCAAAACCTGTACCAGTCCCCCCACATGGATATGCCAGCAGGAATCATAGTATGTGTAATATACCTGTTAGCATCATTCCAGGGACTAAGCGTGTCACTTTTATAATGCATTCAGTCTCTGCTTACCCAAAAAGTGTGAATCCCAACTCCATTCCAGGATTCAGGTTTCCTGAAGCGCTGTTGTTATGCCAGACACACAGTGCTAAGCTGGCTTTTTAGTATCTTTATCAACAGTGACTTTTCCATTCAAGATAGAAATAATGAGCCATGACCCATTATCATGGATGGATGTAAATGAGAGCAGAATATGGCCCTGTGTGGTCTTTCTATCAAACACACATGACAAACTTTAATGAAAAGTCTTCTCTAGTTCTGACTAACAGATGTTTCCAATTTTTTCTCTCCCTCAGCACTTTAAACCACCATCTTTAGTTTTCATGTCTAAGATACATTATTATAGGATACATCATAATGATATACTGTACATTCATATACAGTATCCTATACAAAGACTACTTGATTTATAATTCAGATCCAATAAAGAGAAAAAATGGTTTAACTGATGACTACTGAAATACTAAATGCATTAAAATGTTTGAAAAGAACATCATTTTCTTGTAATAGTGGTGACATAATAAAATTAAATATGGATATAAGATAATGCCTCTTATTATTAGGCAAGTGAATATAAATGGGGCAAGAAGAAAAGTAACCATATAAGATCAAGGGATAGCGAACAAGCTCTTCCCCTTCAAATAAACCAACAAATGAACAAAGAGAAAAGAATAAAAACCCACCAAAATTAAATAAAGTTGAGCATCCAAAAATTGCAATATAAAGTCTAATTTTAATATATTTTAGTAAGGCTTTTGGTACCATAGGATGACTCCGTTACAATAGCAGAGAGATCTGTGTAAATTGCTATACTGTATACTACATCTATAGTGGTTTTGCAAGATGTTACTAAATGTTTTAAAAATCAGTTGCTGAGTATATATTTTTACTGTCCTATGGTGTAATTAATTGCTGTGGGTTTTGGTATTGAAACCCCCAGCCCACCTCCACGCTGAAATACATGGCAGAAATTAAATAAGCATAACTCTATGGGCCCAATTCTGCTGTTGTTCCTCATGTAGACTTCCCATTCCATTTAAAGGGACCTTGAAAGTGAAAGAATTGCTGGACTGAACTCTACTTATTTGATATTTAATTCTGCCCATGTATTTCAATGTGAGGAATTAAACAGTAAACCCACACAAGATTATGAGTGCAGTTCCTGCACTGTGCCCAAGCAGGAGTGGGCACAGCTGAGAAAGGGGTGTACATAAGAGTTGTTATTGGCTCCCTGAGCCTGGTGTCAATGCTGTGCTGGACGGCTCTGTGGTCTAATTTAGGGCAGCTGGGGATTTCTGGATGACGGGGCTGCTCTTCCAATGCCTTTTCGGTAGAAGGGGTTTTGAGAAGTCACCATGATTCTCTGAAATATACAACACTGTTCCTTTACATGGTAGGGAATTCATCATTTTGTGGAGCCTGATGTCAAGCTTTTCAGTCTTCCAGAGCAGGAATCTAGTCTATATTGTATCTTTAGAGAAGAGTAAATTGACTTACAAGGAATGACTACTTTTATTTGCAGGTGATTATGGATTCATGCACACATCTTTATTAAGAGCCCCTTTTTACAAACCTAATGCACTAATTCAGCCACATCAGTTAGCAGAACAGGCAAATAATCTCCTCTGGAATTGGAGCCAATGGGGTTTATTACATGGAAAGTATCAAGGCAAGACTCATACAGTGCCTGAGATGACGCCTGAACCACTGTGTTCTGTGGTACGCCTCATTGATACTGATACATCAGACCAACTTAAATTACTATTATTTTTATGCAATAATAATTATAATTACAATCATAATATTGTTGCACTAGGAGCCCCAAGGACCAGGACCCCTTTGTGTTAGACACTGTACAAGCATAGAACAGAAAGCTGGCACCTACCTCAAAGAGCTATTTCAGGTATATTAGAGAGATTATTCTCATACTTAAGCAAAGTTGCAAAGGATGTAAAATTGGGAAATCTAATTTTCAAGCTATTTTCAAGTTATAGGGGAACATTTTGAATGCACATTAAAAATGCACTGCAAAATGTATGGTTCACTTTACTTGTACTCAAACACCTACATTTACACATACAAAATCAGGTAATTATGCTCCTAACTATCCAATCCATGTGCACAGATGGATGCACCCACACATTTTTGTGGGAGCATTTTTGGAAGCCTATAGAAAATATGGCCCTTAAAGATTTTAATAAGGTTGGCAAAAACATACTTTACATAACATTATGTGGTTCCAAAGTCTAAAATTACTTTGATTTAAAAAATGAAAACTGGCAAGGGATTAATCCATAATGTGGTCTAATTATATTTTTTTCTTTAAAAAATTAAATGGTCAAGATCTTAACTTCGATAGTAGTTACTGTTCATGCACTGAAATTAAGAAATAGAATTGTATACAGATTTTATGTTTCTAAACATGTATTTAGCTAATGGAATCCTTTTACCTTTGGTTGAATATCAGGTACTATAATTGTGAGTGCATATTTCATTTATAAATTAGAAGTAGAGGCCTCTATTAATGTTATTTTTCTAAAATTGAAATGCAAACTGAGCAAAGCCTGAAATTGCTAAGTAAAGCTGATTTTCCATCATTAATTTGCCCTGTTTTTATATATATATATATATATATATATATATATAAAATGCAAGTGTATATATATAAATACACACACACACACATCTTTTTAAATAATGATCGATGAAGGCAAAGATTCAACACTTACATCTTGGTCCCTACATCTGACAGGCTTGGCTTTTGTCAGCTTGTCTCAGTATCTTCATATTGTTTTTAATGCTGTAGTTTTTAATCTTTATTATTCACCGAGTGGGCTTCACCATCGTTCAGAATATATTTGTCAATTGTAATGTATACAATATTGTAAAAATTGCTCAATCGACGGATCAGATTTTCTGTGAGAAGTGAATATTCTCTGTCATGTTCAATAGAAAAAACATTTAAAAAGAATACTTCTCTATGCTCTATGATATTTTATTACTTCTTTGTTTGTAGAGGTTACTTACATCAGTAACTAAATACCACTTTGTTCTTCATCAATCAAAACTGATCAATTATAAGACTTGTGAAACTAGATCAAAATTCTAAGCTGTATGGTCATGTTACCACTCATATTATTACTGAAAGCCACATCTATATTCCAAACTGGGATACCATAACCTCTTTGTCATTTTCCAATAAAAAAGACCATACCAAATAGGCAGAGCACACCGTAATTAGCAGCTGGCAGAGAAAGCTGTAAATCTGTATGAGTTCTGAACGATTTGCTTACATTGTTGCTTTGTTGACAAATGATGCTGTACATGTTAATGTTCCTGAAATGTCCCCATTGCACCTGACGTGCCAATAAATGCCAGCCAGCTGTATGAATTATGGAAATAAGATTTTTGTTTATGAAGGTATCCCAGACATTTATTTTACTGCATGCCTCTTGACAGATTTAATGTCTGGAGTTACATTGAGAAGATATTTGTTACCTGACATAATGGTTAATGGTAACTTTAGAGGCTTTTTTTTTTAATGATGAGATTTATATATATATATATATATATATATATATATATATATATATATATACTTATTTACTTTTACCTTGTGGCTACACATTTTGCTCTCAGTGGAAAGCTTGCATATTTTAAATGAAGTGATACTAAATTGTTCCTAATGTACAATAGATTGGATATAACCAGTGCTGCCATATATGATAAACCAGAAGAAAGGTCTCTCCACGAGCTACTAAAATGTGGATGTTACAATACATTATCTATTTTTTTCATAGATTATTTTTTTCTCCTGTTTGTGATTGCTAGTACCTCATTAACGTACAAAGAAAACTGTACAAATCTGGTATTCTTAAGTATTATTAAAACCTCATAACATTTATTTATAGCAAAACCAATACAATATTCATTTAATATGCTAGGGTAAGTTGGAGAAAGTTTAAGAACATTTACATTTACTAACTACCTTTGACATTAGGAAAACTTTTAACCAGAAAACCAGTCACTGGCCTCTGAATTTTAAAAACAAAATGTTCCTAAACAGCACAAACATTAAAGTAAAAACTCACTCTTTTTAGCATTAGAGAAGCAAGGACTCATATATTGAGCCCGACTTTTAACAAGAGACCTCTCTTCTCACTCTAGTCAAGAACTACGTTCTCAGGGACCACCTCCCTGAAACATAAACTTTGATAAGGCTAGAAACGTGCTATCTTCAAGATATACATGTTTGCAAGTTACTCTCGAGTTTCTTCCAACATGTATCCCTTTTTTTTTTGGCTGAGCTGTATTCAGAAGGCGCCATAAAGAACGCACAATAACACGGCTGTATGAAATGGCCAGCAGGTGTTGTGTCCTCATGGAATTTAAGCATGTCATTCTCACTACCCTACAACTAGGGAACCTGACTCCAGCACTAAAGTGGAAAATTTTGCCTAGCAGAGGCATCTACCCTACCACTCTTCAGTTCTTCCTTTAGTAGCATACATCAGTGTTACTGTCAAGAGGAACAATAAGCAAAGTATTTATTCCATTGGGAGCAATTTTATTGTCTTTTCTAGGTTCATTTCCAGCTTTTGAAGCTTAACAGAGCAAAATTTGCTTGTTCCTTAAAACTTCAGACCTTACAGACTATTTGTAACATTCATATAAACGGTGGTGGTAACCAAATTAACCAAATTCATTCTGCAACTGCAAATCAGTCTTTACTAAAACATTCCCTTCCCACCCCCATCTCAAAAGGAGAGGAGGGAAAAAAGAGTCCAGATGGTTAAAATTATTTTAAGCAAATATTTAGTGGTTACAGTTCAGTTCTTCTGGCCCACATTCTCCACTACAAAAAAATGACACCCCACATTTACTGTGTTAATCATTTTCCAGTGTGCCAGCCAAATATGTGCATAGGAGTGCATCTCTCTCTCTCTCTCTCTCTCTCACACACACACACACACACACACACACACACACACACACACACACACACACACACACACCCTGGAGGCAGCATTAGTGACTCCATACACAAAAATCCTTTGAATTTGAACTTAAACTGGGCTAAAATCCCACTATTTCACACTTTGCTATTGAATTTAATCTCCAGATGTAACAAAATAACTCCTCCGAGGACAGCTGAATTTTCCACAATATTTCTTTGGTAAAATATTTGCTAGTATTTGCAGAGGAAACATTTAAAATTGATTCCCTTATGGCAAAAGTTCCCTGAGAATCTCATTTTTGGGGAGGTCCACAGTTATCACAAACTCAAAACTTTAGACACTTTTAAAATGTTTAACTTAAACACAAAATGAATTATCCACTTATTTGCCATAATCTAGTTTACCTCCCAAAAGAAAAGCCTCTGGAGATGTCAAACTCTGCTAGCTGCCTCTGTTCTCCACTGTTACATCCCTGACTCACTAGTCCTCCATCCCTGGTTCCTGGCTACACCCATACATATTCTTGCCCAATTTACCTTGCATTTCACCAGATGAAGATGCTGCTGCTGCAGAGCAATTTCACAGTCTGCTTCTCAGGCAGCTTTCAATACAAGTTTACCCCTGAACATGGTTTCCTCATCAGGCCCTGGCCACTACCATCAACAAGGAGGCAAGGAGGGATACAAAGAAAGGGGAAGTTTCAACAACAGGTACCTCAGAGGTACAGCTTACAGCTTCACTAAAGACTGTGATTCCCTGTGCTGTAGTATACCCAGCCTGTGGAATGCTGAGTGGGGGAAAGTATGGATAGTGGAGGTAGCTTACAGAAAGCTAGAGTGAAGGATAGCCAGAGGGTTTGGCCATGGAGGGGACTAGGTTTCTAGGTGCAGGGAGGCAGGCTGTGCAAGGAATCAGGCAGAGGTGAAAGTAAGCCGGTACGGTCCCGTTCGGCGTACCGGCAAGAGCCGGTACGCCGTGCCGGACTGGACCGGCTTCTCCGGCGCTGATTTAAAGGGCCCAGGGCTCCACCCACTGCGGGGAGCCCTGGGCCCTTTAAATCACTGCCGGAGCTCCGGCAGCCGGGCTCGGATTTAAAGGGCCAGAGGCTCTGGCCCCTATGGCTCCCCGAAGCCCCGGGCCCTTTAAATCCCCGCTGGAGCCCTGCCACTCTGGGGTAGCAGCGGCAGGGCTCCCAAGGTTATTTAAAGGGCCCGGAGCTCTTCAGCGGCCGGAGCCCCGGGCCCTTTAATTTGCCCCTGAGCCCTGGGGCTCCCAGCCGCCTGTGCAGCTGGTAGCTCTGGGGTGATTGAAAGGCCCTGGGGCTCCCAGCCACAGCTGGAGCCCCAGGGCCTTTAAATCTCAAAAGGCCCCGCCTCTTCCGGTCGAGGCCATGCCTCTTCCGGTTGAGGCCTCGCCCCCGCTCAGGACTCCGGCGTACCAGTAAGTCCTTTAAACTACTTTCACCCCTGTAATCAGGCACAGGATTTGAGAGATGGGCTGGGCAGTAGGGCTCCCCACTCACTCCCTGGCTTTCCTGCCTGACCCACTCTGCAGTCTATGTGCACAGGGAGCTCCAGTCTGGAGTAACTAGTACTGTTTGTCAGAATGGGCCTCCTCTCTGGTGAATCACAGAAAGTTTGCCAGATGGAACAACTCTTTCTGTAAGAGAGTTGCAACCTGTGCTTCTCAGGCAACTTTGGGCTGGGGTTCTCCCCCTTTTCCGCCATACACCCTGTTGCTGCCATTTTCCTTTCAGTTCCAAAATCGAAGCAACCAAAATGCAAACATATAACTCCTCACAAACATTCTCAAATGCACAAACTTAATGTAGATCACCCACTTTTTCTTGTAAAATTAACATGATATCAAACTTGTATTTAAAACTATATATACCTCTAGAAGGAATGTATCTTAAAACATTCAGTTCAGTCTGTGCTTCCAACTGTGAGGAAATGGATGTGTGTATTATGGTTGTTTATATGTTGGAGTAGAAAGGTGCTTTGTTGTAGAGTTGCATATTCTAGGTATTGTGATGGTTGGATGATAAGGCACATGAGTTGATTTTGGTGTGGATATTAAATGTTGGTTTATCTGGTGATTTTCCTTTCAGTAGTTGTGTTGATCAAGGAAACTGGCCTTGACAAACCTTAACTGTAAGTTGTTAAAAAAAAAAATTAATGGCTGGAATACATACATTGCCTTGGTGTAAACTGAGAATAACCTAAGTAAAATCACTGGCACTCCACCAGTAAAATAGGTGTGTGTATATACACACACACACACATACACTGCATCATTTAAAAATATATATATATATTTACACCAGAGCAAGTGAAAGAAGAATCAAGTCCATAGTGTGCACTCTCCAAAGGGTTAATCCCTTCTGTATTTGACACTACTGCCTGTATTTGCTCAGAGGAGGATTAAGGCTAATGTGTAGCAGAGGAGCAATGTATGGAAGCCTGTATTATGTCTCCCTCCTCCTCCGTGTACCTACACAATGGGAACTCAGCCTCCAATACCCATTTTCCCATCCACAGGCATGGAATTCATTGAAAGTAATGGGAAGGAAATTATAGTAGTCTCACAGGTCTCTAACAAGAGGGTTCTGTGTGGAAAAATTTACTTGTCAAGACTTCTTATGAAATGATACAATGAAAGTAAAATATATCAGAAAGAATAACTGAAAACCTAAAACGCTTACATTCCTTTTCCACCATTAAATCAAACCAGATATTGGTAAAAGGTGCAATTTTGACTGGAGACTTACCAAGGTGATAATATTCCTATTTCTTGAGGCCAGTAGTATTCATAGACTAGACATCTGATTCTAACAAGCTACCTCATCAAGGTTTGCATTATTTTTCTCTAGAATTTTCCATTTAAAATTTAGGTAATCACTTTACTTCAAAGAAAATAAGCAATAAACATACAAGAAAATAAATAAACACAATAAATGCGTCAAGATTAAGGGCTTGAATAATTACAGCCTTTGAGGGGCACTTTTGTGAGTAGTCCCATGGATTACTCATGTGGTAAAGGCTCCTCAGTTCAGTCCTGAATAATATATAGTCCTCTATGGACTTGATCTCACAAAGATTTTGTAATCTTTACTTTAGTATAGTGGCTCGTGTGTATGAGTGTTTGAAGGACTCGGCTCTAAGGTATTAGAGCACACTCCATTAGAGCATAATACAGTGTAGAGAAGCAAAACCAAATTATAGAAAAACAGTATGGGACTGATAATAATGAATTTTAATAGTAAATATGCTGCTGAATAGCAATGATGCAGAGGATGGATGATACCAAATCAGGCTACTGGTCCACAAAGTCTGGTCCAGCCTCTGCAGTGGTCAATAGCTAATGCTTCAAAAGAAGGCTCCCACGAAACCTTGCCTCTGTGAAATCTAACACATCTGTGCAATGCTATACATGGCCTTCCTGACCCCTGTGGTGATCATGTTTGAGGGGGGTAGGAGTCTCTGAAGAGTGTTTTTCCCCCGGATATTCTTCAGGGTAGATTGAAGGAAGTGTGGTGTAGTGATTAGAGCAGGGAATTGGGCGTCAGGATTCCTGAGGTTAATATCTAGCTCTGCCATTATCTCATTTTTAAAAAAAAATTAACTGTCTTTAAAATAGGTTCTTAATACTAACTTGCTCCACAGGAACATTGTGATGCTTGATATTTCTTACGTGCTTTGAGTTTCTCAAATTAAAGGTGTTTTATAATTCCAGAGGAGATTTACTAGATTGGGACCTAACATGATATACTGACCAGGTAGGAAATAAAAGGCAGTTTTGAAAGCAATAAATGCCTTTCCTTTTGGAAAGAAAGAAAGAAAGAAAGAAAAAGAAAGAAAGAAAGAAAGAAAGAAAGAACATCAACAAACACAACACCAGAAGTTTTCCTTTTTTATTAACTTGTGAAAACACATGATTTTTCTCCATGGAAGTGTAAGTTTCTTCCCACTTCTCCAAAAAGTTGCCCTGGTTACCATTAGCTACAATGGTCAACCTGAAGTACTAATATCAAGGGCAGATCTGGTGGATAGTGTTAGCACTATGGAACACTGACTGGAGAAGATGAAAACCAGAGGGTAAAAATGTTTCTCTTCTCTCTGAAAGATTTTTGTTTTTTCAACTTGCTTGGTAGTGATGCAGAAGAGACCACAAAGGACAGAAAAGAAAAGCAAATACATAGAAAAGATTGTTTTGGTGTATTTCTGTTTTTGTTTTTTTTTACCAATCTTAAACTGGCACTTTGAGTTCACTGCACCTCATTTACTGGAGATTTTAATAGTATATAGCATACCTGTGGGAGAAAGAGAGATTCCCACATGACAGAGGCTCTTTGATATTGTTACTTCAACCAAAACTTTGCAAAGCACGAGCTTGGTTTTGTGTGCAACATACTACTATTTTTTCCTGGTCTTAAAAACTTTGATTTACTTAACTGTTGCCAATGATGTGACTCAGGGAAAGATAAAGAAAGAAGAGGCGGAGAGAGAAAAATGCAGCAAATGTCTTCATCCATTTGATTACACAGAATTATATGATACAGCAATTAGTGCAGTATGCATAAAAATGTCTATAAAATAAATACCAGTATCAAAGAAAGAATACAGAAAGACATTGTTAGATACTTCCAATAATAACAGCACAAGCCCCAGTAAGACACTGCTCAAGTTTACTAAATTGCATGGTAAGTTTGAAGGTGTTCTTTCTCTCTTCAAATGACATCTCTGATCCAGAGGTTGTCGACACCACTGTCCATCTTTCACAATTGTAATAGAGTTGTAAATCTTTCACTCTCCTTTAGATACCATTCCATTTGGTAATATTTCTGATGTAGCTGGCTTTCTTCTGCCTCTTCCTGGTTTTCCTGTGATCTTCCCTGATTACATGAATGCTGGAATCAAATTGTTCTGTGATCAGTGAGCAATGTGTTCGCAGACGGATGTTATTCTTTTACCTACAGTCTCCAGTAATTGTGCTTTTTAAAAATTCACCATTCTCATCACCTCATCATTTTTAGTTTTTGTTATCCAGCTATTTTTTAGCATTCTTTTGTAGCACCAAAACTCGAATGTTCTCAGTGTCCTTTTTAAGAACACAGCTCTCATATCTGTACAGGAGGGTTGACGATATGTAGCACTACAGCAATCTAATGTGGATGTGAAATTTTAACTTTAGACAACACAGTTAGAAGTCTTTGGAAGTTATTGAAAACAATTTTGCAAGCTCTATCCTCATGATTTCTTCATTGTACCATCTGCCTGATATGATTAGACTCCCTAAATAGGGGAAACTATTCATTTATTCCACCACTTGACCATACATGTACAAGTGTTGCCTACCTGTGCATTACTGTATTTACTTATCATCATACTTGTTGTCTTCCTAATGTTAAAAGTCATTCTGTATTTGTTGCTGGCATTGTTCACAGCAGTGAGTATATTCTAACATTCTTTCTTAGTCAAAGTGATGCAAAGTAGGTCATTGGCATATCTTATGTTGTTGATATATGCAAAATTGACCTGGTTGGTGTCTTTTAAACTTTCCCTCATTATACTTTCTATGTATATACTGAATAGTTGTAGAGATAGAATGCAGTGTTGGTATACACCTTTCTTGATGCCACAATACACAGATATTTCATAGTTCATTCGGATTGCTGTTTTCTGTCCCCAATACAGAGTTTTTATTAATTGTAGATCCTGAGAGTCAATATTACATTTTTTAAGACTCTGTATCATCTTGTTGTGTTGGATTTTATCAAATGCCTTCTCAAAATCCACAAAGCATATATAAATTTCCTTTTGCACTTCTATTGCACACTTACATAAGCTTCTCAAGCCAAAGATGCCTCCCTTGTGCCTACTCCTGAGCAAAAACAAAACTGACTTCCGCTAATTCTTGTCTCAAGATGTGGATGGTGCTGATGCATTTCAGTCAAACGTTGAGTGTGTGGCTTATCAGGTTTATAATTCAATTTTGTTCACATTCTCTAGCATTCTTAAATTTCAGTAGGGGAATGAAGACTGACTGCCTAAAGTCCTCCAGAAATTCTCCTTGTGTGTATATCTCACTGAAAAGTATTAGCAGGTACATTTTTAAATCTTCATTTAGGGATTTTGGCATTTCAACCACAATACTATCCTTCCCCAGTTTGCTTTTCCTTGCTTTATACTTTTTTTGCATTTTTTTTCTAGTTCCTACATTGTAATATACAACACTTTTCCTTCTCCTCTTTCAATGTCTATATCTGCCAGATTTTCAGGATTGTTAAGAAGTTCCTTCACATATTCCGTTCATCTCTCCAGGATGCTGTTGGTTTCATAGCATACTCTATCTTCCTTAGCTTTAATGTAGCTAATTCCTTTTCTTTACCTTTTTGTCTCATAATTCTTTTCCAGTGTGACAAATCTCTTTGTGATTGTGTCTGGTTTCATATTCTTTGATTTCATCGCATCTTGTTCTAGCCATTTTTCTTTGTCTTTTTGCATGCTTTTAAATTTGTGTATCTTGCGGTATTCTTCACTTCTCCTATCTTTGCGTTCTCTTCTTAAATTTATTAGGTTGACAATTTCCTCAGTCATCCATGATTGCTTAGCATCACATCATTTCTGTCCCGTTACCAACATAGTGACTGTACGCACTCCCGTCTTAAACTTTTTCCAATTTTCCTCTGCAGTGTTGTATTCATGGGAGACATCAAGGGTTTGGTTGACTTTCTAATTGTATTCTATGCATTTTTGTTGTTGTTCGAGTCCATTCACATCAATCTGTGGTCTTTTGTGCCTTGTAGGTTGTTTAGGTAGTGTGCTAAGCTTTAGTCTCAACTTCACGGCAAGCAGATTATGATCACTTCTGCAGTGTGCTGATAGGAATATTCTAGCATCTGAAACTGCATTAAAATCTTTCTGATATTAAAATGTAATCTATTTGATGCCTTATAGTATGTTATGGTTTGTCCCCAGGGCTTCTCCATGTATATAATCTTCTCAGGTGATGCTGAAACCACATATTACAGATGACCAAGCATTAGGCATAAGGGTATGAAAGAGGAGACAGACTGACTGAATTTGCAACAGGAATGGTCTGGTGTTCTGCAGTATGTGGTTTCAGCATCACTTGAGAAGAAGGGGTTAAAGTATGACAAAAAAGATAAGTGAAATTTTGTCCCTATAGATATCAGTGGCATAACTACCATGGAGGAAGTTGAGTGAGCTCACAAATATTTAATGACATATATTCTGGAGAGACAATTGGAGAAGCAAGTAAGACTTTTTGGTGCTATAACATGGCGATGTTGAATCAGAAAATCCTATTCCCAACCAGCATCACAACATCACAATGCAACATCGTCAAGTGATGCAGAGATAAACAGGCATGCTTTGCCTTCTGGGAAATATATCAAGTTGCACTGCCTTTGGAAGAGAAGCAGCATTGTGCTTTCTACATTTTTTGTAGAAAAAGTGGAGCTATGTTCTAGGGACCTCCACGCTTTTTAAATCACTTATGTCTCAGAGAAAGTAGAGATATGATAGACATACATACACCCTGTGAGAGACGATTGATGTTACACTACTTTCATGCTGCCATAGAGTGATTTGGTTATTGGGATGTGCAACCACAGGTTCCAGCTTCCAACTTTCCCTGGGGATGCTCAATACCCGCTCAGCCCCAGAATCCCACCCCCACTCTACCCCTTTCCCCAAGCTCCCACCTCACCTCTTCCTACCCCTGCTCCACCCAAGCTTCACCCCCGCTCCACCCAAGGCCCCACCCCCACCTCGCCTCTTCCCATCCCCACTCCACCTCTGCTCCTTCCCCACCTCTGCCTGCCCTTTTCTTCCCCCTGCACGCCATGGAAGAGCTGATCAGCAGCAGGCGGGAGGCGCGGGGAGGGAGGAGGAGGAGTTGGTCAGTGGGCCTGCTGGTGGACGGGAGGTGCTGGGGGGAGGGAGAGGAGCTTGACGGTTGGTGGGTGCTAAGCTCCCGCTATTTTTTTTTCCATGGGTGCTCCAGCCCTGGAACACCCATGGAGTCGGTGCCTATGTGTGCAATCAAGATGATCCATTAAGAATTTTGAAGGTGGGGTTGAACTGCAGTACATGCAAACCTACTGACTTCCCTGGTTAAGGTGACCAGATGTCCCTATTTTATAGGGACAGTCCCGATATTTGGGGCTTTTTCTTCTATAGGTGCTTATTACCCCCTAGCCCATGTCTTGATTTTTCACACTTGCTGTCTGGTCATCCTACCCCTGGTGCCATGAAAAAAGAACAATTTCAAGATTAATGTCACTGTGTAATCAGGGCCGGCTCTAGGCACCAGCAAAACAAGCTGGTGCTTGGGGCGGCACATTTTTAGGGGCGGCATGGCCGGCGCCAGAATGCTGCCCCTAACAATGTGCCCCGGCCGCCCTAGCTCACCTCCGCTGCTGCCGCTCGCGCGCCGTCTGATTCGCACGCCGCTGCTTGCCCTCCCTCCCAGGCTCTCAAACCTGGGAGGGAGGGGGAGATCCCGAGCGGCCGCGGCGCGTGAAACAGCTGATTCGCGCGCCGCTGCTCCCCCTCCCTCCCAGGTTTGAGAGCCTGGGAGGGAGGGGGAGACTCCGAGTGGCCGCGGCGCGCGCACCGCTTCTCCCCCTCCCTCCTAGGCTTGAGAGCCTGGGGGGAGGAGGCAGGGCTGGGGATTTGGGGAAGGGGCGGAGCTGAGGCGGGGCCGGGGGTGGGGTAAGAAAAAAACGGGGGGGGGGGGGGCGCCAAAATTGTTTCTGCTTGGGGCGGCAAAAATCCTAGAGCCGGCCCTGTGTGTAATAATTTAATCTTCTGCTGAGAGAACAAAGCATTGGATCCTATTAGATGCTTCGTATTTCATATGAACTTCAGTGTGTCCTAAATTCCTATTGACTTTAATGGGAGATGTGAGTTCTAAGAACTTTTCAGAAGGTGACCCATGGGATATTTTTTCAATGGAGTTCATTAAACGTAGGCAAACCAGTTTGGAAAAAGAAAGAACCATCCAGTGTTCCCACCAAAACATTGTCTATTTGTAAAACCAAAACTGAGCCAAATAAGTCTGAAGTATTTGGATTCCAATCTCTTACCTTCACTTCCAGGATTGGTCCAGACCAAAATAATGCAAGAAAGATTGTTCTCCTGGTATCTCCTGGCAGGACAGGAAGTGAAGATGCAGAAAATATCTTGAGAAAGGTTGTTCTTACAAAGTGTTTATTCCTGTTTTGCACCGTAGAAGAGGTTCAGATAGTTCAGAGAAACATCTAGCCTTTTGGAATCTTGTTTTAACTAAATCTGAACTCTGAATTTTGTGAGGGTTGCTCATCAGTATTTATTATATGTTAAATCTTTTTATCTTAACAAGGTTTAGTAATGGATCAATCTGAGAGTTTTCAAATACAGCATGTTGCTTTTTTACAGACTATTACAATCTGGCTCAGTTCCCTTTTGGACAATTACCAGTCTGTTGTAAGTGGACCCAGCCGCTGGGTCCCTTGTGCTTCTCTAAGCCTAATGGGTCTGGGCTGAGTATAGTCACTGTTCCCAGCTCTGTGTCTCTAGGGCACCCTCTCTGGTTGTCTGGGTCTGTCTTGGAATATGGGACTCTGCAGTCCAGCTGCTCCCAACCCTGGAGTGCTTCAGGCCTCCCAAACCCTGTAGCTGTTCACCCAGACTTCCATCTTGCTGTGCGTACTCTGGCTTCTGTCTTAACCACTTTAGGGACCATGTGGCAGTTAGGCAAAGAACACAGGTTTAGCAAAGGCTGGTCGTTGAGAGACAGAGTCAATGGCCCTAGATTGTTGTCTTGACGCCTTATCAGAGACTGTCCTCTAATGAGGTGTCAAGCACCTTTCTGTGGCAGGACAGCTGCTTGGAATACATCATAATAATCATGGCTTGGGTGAGGTTAGACATCAATTCAATACCTAACACAAAATGGATGCCCTAATCCAAAATGGAGGTTACAATACAAGATGGAGTTCACAACCAGACATATGATGGTTAGATGCTGTATGGCCATATTGAAATATGATTAATAATAGTTTACTTTTAGTTCTAAATTAATGTTAGCTCTAAAATTATGTCAAACATTTAAAATTGAAATTTCCATATAAAATCAAAATAGATATTGAAAAGTAGTCAGTTAAAACTCTCATTGACTTCAATAGTTTTATTTGAATAACAAAGGTTGCATGATTGAGACTTGACAATATTATTTTTGTTATTATTATTCATTTATGTATTGTTGTCATTGTTAATTTGTATTCCTGTAGTGCCTAGAGGCTCTAACTGAGAGCAGGTCATCATTGTGCTAGGTGCTATATAAACACTTTGTAAGAGACTTTGGCCAAAGAGCTTACAGTCTAAGTAGATAAGACAAAAAAAAAAATTAAAGAGTTGAAGGTGAGAGATGAAGTGACTTGCTAAAGGTGACAAAATAGGTCAGTGATAGAGCCATGAACAAACCATAGGCCTCCTGAGTCACAGTCATAACTACTAGTTGTCCAGCTATACTGAAAGAAGGACAGGAGACAGGTCTTGACCAAACCTAGTATTTCACCAACTAAAGAGCAGGGGAGGTGGGTGCTGCCTCAGCCTGCCCTGTGTAAAAGGGGGATTTACCGCACAGGGATTTCCTTTTTAAACCCTTCTGCCCAACCGGTTTCCAAGGGATAATTCAGTGTTGCCACGCTGGTCCCTTGCCCCCTTTTGCAGCAGTTGGATCTCTCTCTCACACCCAGCCAGACAAATCCCCCCGTCCCGCATCCGCTTAAAGGTGCGGTGTCTTTTCAAAAATATAATTTTTTTTTCTTACAAATAAAACATAAGATAAAAAAATAAAAGTTACTTGCATTAATATTTTCCTTACATAAAATATGTTTTAATCAAAACTGGATAGATTAACAACATCACAGTACAATGCAAATGTGGAGCTCAGTCCTCCAAACACTTATGCGGGTGAGTATCTTTACTCTTGTAAACAGTCAAACTAAGATCAATGGAGAGTAAAGTAATTCACGTGCAAAGGTATTTTCAGGATCAGGCCCATGGGCTCGACATAAATCAGCAACGAAACGACTGTTGGCATAAAAAGAGTAAGCAGGAGAGTCAATGTGACTCCTATTGAGGAAGACTCTGGTTTTCGGGAAGGCAGACTCTATGCATTATTGACAGTATTTTGTACTGCACGATGGAAGGAAATTTCTATATCAGCTCTTTGAAATCACATATTAACATGTTCCATGTAGAGTGAAACCTTTCTGGTATTCTGCATATTAGATAACAATAACTTAACTATCAGGAATTTAAAAGCAAAAGGGCATATTATCATATTTCAGTTATTTTTCAAATACTGCCTAAAGTGCTGTAATGATATCCTCTCTCATACATTTACTTTGTATGGTGTCTGGCAGAGACTTCTTTTGTTTTAAAAGGAGATTGTTGTAAAAATAATTACATTTTATATTATAGAATTAAATAGGTCAGATATTTTAAAATAGTTTAAAGATTTGAATATGCCCAAAATATTTCAGCAGTTTAAACCCTTTCTCTGTGTTGTTTTTAAATACTTAGTTAATTTTTGAGAATTAGTATTTATCCCAGGGTTATTTAAAATCTCTTCCTCTCATTTATGAGTAATCTAGAATTTCCAACTTCACATAGGGAAATTAATAATTTGAATTTCCAGAACAGATACAGTTTATTTCCAATCTTGCATTAAAGAAGGAAAACAAAAGGGATTTCTAGAATAGTGGGAAATAAGTTTGTCAAAAGTGGAATTGTATTTGCTTTTTAATAAATATATATTATTGACAGCGTACGATTCAAATGTATAAGGAAAAACTAGCAACTTGGCTAAATGATCATATTTCTTCTGAGGATATACTGTAAGTCATTGCTATCCAAAATGCTGTTTTGTCCGAGCTTTAAATTTTACTCAAATTTGAATAAGCTGCAGAGCTAGCAATGTTGCTGAAGAGCAATATCAAAATATGTGCCTCGTGGGTCTAAAAACCACAAGTTATTTTAGCCTTTGTAAGAATTCAGGGTGTTTTTTTTTTTAAGTTGAGCACAGCAAGTAAATAAATATGTATATTATCTACCTTTATGACCTTTTTTTTTTTCTGAAAGCAAATAGCGTCCATCATTTGTGACTTGACTTTCCGTAAAAGTAACAGTTCATAAAAATCTGCGAAACTACTACTGGGAACAAACAAATTAAACAATGACAATGTAATAAAATAAAACTGCTGTTGTACTGCTATGGTGGAAGAATTGCTTCTTCGCTGGGATTAATACATCTTGCAGAAAACAATTTTAAATAATGTGTAACATATGGATTCAGCTTTTATTATTCTTCTAAAAGAAGACAATTATATTTATGTGATAAACTGTTCAGTGTTAGTAGCATAATGTTTATATTACTGGCCACTTAAATAGTCTTTGGCATACTTTTATAAGGAACAGCAGTCTCCAGATCTTTTGAAATCCATCTTACAAAGTAAGTCCTGTCTGTTACTGGAATGCAATGGCTCTTACATACTTCTTCCTTTGCTTACTGAAAACAAAAATTGTACTGCAGGTAATTTAGTTGTAAAACTGAATGCATGTAAAACTTTCTAATGTTTTTAGAATTATACAGTTAATATGTTATTTATAGGGTTTTTTCTTCCTAATGAAGAGCATGGAAGGTCTGTAGCACTTGAGAAAATGGGTGAAAGGCAGTTTTCTATTTTAACTTTTTGGAAAGAAGTTATCATCATACAGTATGTACATTAACAAGCCTCTTAGAGGTATTTTTGTTAATCTTCTCATCATTCTCATAGGAATGGGTAGCTTTTACACTCTTCTTCTAATGGAAAACATTACAATAAGAAAAGAAAGACTTTGGGGGTAGTTTTCAAGGAGCTGCTTTTGTCCCGTTTAGATTGTAGATACTTTTCAAAAAGGATTACATAGAAACATTTATCTCCACGTCTTCCAGCTTCTCTGAGACTAAACTGCATACATTAAAAAAGGGGTGTGAAAAGGTTTCCATATTATTTTCTGCGTGCATAGACTTTATTATTAGCATCAGCGACAACAGAATTTCTGCAATGCCTCAATCCTGCTACCAAATATTTCATTTGTATTACAAAATCAGCTCAGTGACTACGTAAAGTGAAAGACTGTGTTTATTTCAATCTATTACATACAAAGAAAATAAGAAATAAGAATAAGTATGTCATCTTGGAAACTATTTGTGTTCTAATTATTCACTCCTGAAGTACAAGTTTAGTATTGCTAATAATCCAGATTTCATTTGCTCTAAATGTTAAGGTCATTGAAAAAGATAAAGTGAAGGGAATGTCATTTTAAAAAGTGGAACCTAATGGAAGTGAAATCTGCGTATCCAGTTAATTTGGGATTTATTATCCCTGTAACTAGACTTGCAACTGTTCTGAAATCATGTTGACTGAAGACTTGAGAGCAGAATGAGTGGATGGCTACCCCCACCCCCATTCTTAAAAGAAACCCTGTGCCTGCTGCTTCCAATTTAGAGCAATCATGCCTCTTACTGGCCAACACAAGATGCAGCATTAACTGACACATGCAAATGAGTATTCATGGAGACTCTGAAATGTACAATAAAGAATAAAGACATGCATTCTGTGTATAATTGTTTTCTTTTATAAAACTGAATCCAAAAGGGAGTGCCATTTCACCCAAAATCTATAGACTTTCTATGGTTACAATCTGCTGTTGAAGCCAGATATTAAAAATGAAGTGTGGATAAATGGATAGAAATGAAGTGTGGATAAATGGAGGACTCCAGTTTCCACTGCTGTCAATCTTTCACTGGCACTATATTTATTTAAAGAGAAATGATCCAATACACTTTTGTTTCTTTCTTTTTCATTTTCTTTTCCAAATGGCACTTTTAAACACACAAGGAGGCTATAAATAAAGCTGTTAATCTTATTTTCTCTGTTTTATACAAAGACTGACCAAAGCTCTCTATCGTCAAAAGGACAGATGCATCAAATGACATAGCAGTGCTAGCTTCACTATGCACCCATTGCCCAAAGTCTCTGAAATCTGTTCAGAGAGATCCCTTTTAGAGGTGAAAGAGAGGCTAGTACAGGTTCCATTGCCTATTTAGTCACTGGCACTTCTGCTGAAATTGCCATCAAGGATACCATCTGGTGCAAGCTGTGATGACAATCTAGCTGGGTGCTAAACCTGTCCATGAGGGCTGCATCTAACAACACTTTTTACATTGGCCAATGAACAGCCATGAACTTTCAACTAATTTCAGTCACTACCACCATTGGGCTTGATTCACCCCCTAGATTGTGCTTGCAGCCGCCGCCGCAATGCAAGCTCCCCATGGGGAGAAGCCTGTCTGGAGGAGAACTGCAGCAACAGTTCTGAG
Source organism: Emys orbicularis (assembly GCF_028017835.1). Classification (NCBI taxonomy): domain Eukaryota; kingdom Metazoa; phylum Chordata; order Testudines; family Emydidae; genus Emys; species Emys orbicularis. The sequence goes on along the minus strand of NC_088693.1, from coordinate 22,940,443 downwards.
CTGATGAGCTCAGAACTGGCTGGTGTAGACCACAAAATGGGCAAAACTCAATCTCCTGGGTTATATTTTAACCAGCAACCCAGAACAGAAAGGCCAGTATTTGTTTGTTAATCACTTGAGCCAGAGTTTCTCAATTACTGTGACACAACTCCTTATGACACCGGGGGAGGGGTGGGGTCTCAAGGTGTTGACAATTTTATTACAATCAAAAGCAAAGAAAATCTCATTTCCCCATTTCTCACACACCTATATCTATATCTAGGTCAAGTGTTCTCGCTCAACCTTTTGAAACTCACACACAAGTAAATTATATGGCTTATCATTGTCATCAATGATTCATTTTTTACTCTTACTTTTACAGTAAATATAAGGGGGGTTTGAAAATGTTTGATTCCGCATAAGGACTTGCCAATCTGAAAAGATTTTAAGAAACACTGACCTAAACCATATTTGCTAAATCCTAATGTTAGACTAGAATGTGTGCATAGCCAGTTCTCCGTGACTCAGCCTGAATTTGGCCTGCAAAATGCCACCTGAAAAACTTGAAGAGGTGGAAGAGGATGATCTCATGGCTAAGGCAAAAGATTGGGACCCAGGAGATTTGGGTTCTATTCCTGACTCTCCTGCAAACTTCCCACGTGATCCTTGGGAAGTCTCTTATTCACTCTACCTGTAAAATGGGGATATTACTACTTCCATACCTCACAGCAGTGTTAGCATAAATCTATTAATGGATGTGAATGCTCAGATGATGAGGATGCTATAGTGATGAGCTTCACAGAAATTACTACAAATTAATAATGATAACAATAAATATTAAATAGACAATAAATAATACATAGAAATATATAGAAAATAATAAAAAACCTTTGGGTGTTCACCTTAGGAGTGAATTAAGATAAACCAAATTAAGGCCATTCTAATTGGGAATGAGAGCCTCCACACAGCTTTAAATTCACACCTTTATTTAAATTGGATTAACTTTCCTGAATGTCCCCAGGTAGAGCAGACCTGACTTTCTGTGGGACCTTGGGCAAATCACTTAACTTCCCTATACCTCAATTTCCTTATCTGGAAAATAAAGAGAATTGTGCAGATCTACCTTTGCAAACTGAGATCTATAGATGACAAGTGCATTGCACATGCTAACTATTATTTATTAATATTATCAGCATTGAGCTGAGGGGTCTACAACACAATATATGTGGAGGCCTTCCCTTGCTCCTGTTAGCACTGGCCTGACTATCATTAGCATCAGACAGATTAGTGTAGAGAAAGCTATGTGGGTTAAGGAGATTCCATTTCCCTTACACTCAGATAACATGGGAGCAGGATTTGGCCCATTAAAAATAAACAAAGAAAAGCCTCCTCACAAAGATTTCTCATGTGATGCAGCAGCTGTGTCCAGCAAATCATCTTATTTCTAGCACAAGAAGAGTTTTGGAATTGTTAGATAACCACAGGATAATATTAGTGCATGTGTTTGTGTGTGAGTGGTTATTATACTCAGCCACAACTGTAGTGTTCACAACTTGTGGTGGAGACCCTTGCCATTAATAGGAATTAACCACTACTTTATGTACTTTGATTCAACCATCACTAAAAAGATATTTAGTGGATGCATTTAGCTATGTCCTATCATGCTTTATATACTGCTCAATATTCAAATGAGTTAATTAAACCAGATTACACTCTATATCTTGCATTTATACAAAAATTACAATAGATGTTTTATAAAATATCAACTTACATGATTTGAATGCTGAATTTTCAATATTTTTGATCAAAAATATGTAACAGAAAATGCACAGTAGAGATAGTTTGGAAAAATTTATTATTAATGCACGTTTTTCTCTTCTGCTGGAAAAGGAAGAATTTTGTTGTGCATGTTATAAAATGTTAAATATTAGCATTATTTAAAGTTAATAGGATGCCAAAGAAAATGACTAATAATACATTATACAATTAGATGCCTTTCATATTAGTGCATCCATTAACAAAATAAAATACATTCAAACAGAGGAGTTCTGATTTGCAATTTTTAGCAAGGATTGCCCATGTGTAAAAGCTGAATTATTTATTCATTTTTTGAACTGCTGGATACATCAGTTTGCAATTATTTGCATTATGTTTGAATGCTTTGTCATGTGTCTTTGATTCAAAAAATAAAAATACAAATCTCCTTTTATAAAGGCATTTTCATTTACACAAATGCTTTAAACTTGCAAAGACCAAAAATATTCCTTCCCCCCACCCCTAAATTAAGTGAATCATCTGTCATACCAAGACTGACTAGAAATAGTGAAGTCCTCAATATTCCTCTGCCAGCTACTACAGATGTCTGCTTGTTATCACTGTTTAACTTAGGCCTCTCAATACAGAGCTCCATATCTCTATTTTGACCTTCTAAGTGTATTATTTTTCCTGTGCATAACCAATTCCATCTTGTTCCCAGCATATAGATCTCAAGTCAGGCATTATGTAGTTTTTACCCATAGTTATTTTCATGCCATAACATGCTTTGTTTCTGCACCCAAAGTCCTACTCATTTTATTGTCAGTTATTCTAACTTCTCAGCTGATGTCAGCATTGTCCTTGAATAACACATTTTAAAAGCATCTAACCTTTGCTTTATTAAGGACCCTGTTTCAGCACTACACAAACTAGACTTTGACCTCACATGTTGTCCTTTTCCATTCCCATCTTGCACACTATCTCCAGAAAAGTTTGTGTAATCTCTAAAAGACACTATCACCAGCACCTATACATCTCTTTATTTCATTCTCACATTCACTGTGTCTCCAGACCTGATATCTCATTAATTCAGCCATTCTCAAATCTTCTGTATTATAAGCACACAATCTTGGGCTTTGCAAAGGTGTTCTGAAGCCTCCCATTTTTAAAAACTAATTACTTTGGAAAACTATATCTCACTGGTGGCAAGTAAAAATGCAACAAACAGGGCGAAGTTCGCTTTTTTTCCAGGTATCCCAAAACTTCATGACGTCAACACTGCAATTAAACATCCCCTTAGCCTGAGCCCTGCAAGCCTGAGTCAGCTGGCATGAGCCAGCCGCAGGTGTCTAATTGCAGTGACATACCCCAACAGTCCAACCTATTACCCCTTAGATCTGTGTTATGGTAAACAGAGAAAGAGCAACATAACAACAACAATACAGCTCTTACTGGGGAAACTTGATACCCTGAAAAATACTACATATTACAAGGCATAAACAAAGGACCAAATTATGAACTTGGTTATGTGTTCGCAACTACCAATGATTTCAGCAGGAGTAGGGTATGTGCATCTGAGGGATGACTATATCTCAAAATACATGTGTCATGGACACATTAAACATAAATTGATTATATCAATTTTTTCCAAGTAGTCATCCCAAATTTGAATGAGAAAAAACGTATGCGCTGCAATGCCTAAGTACAGTGGACCTACAGTAAGATTAAATCTTATTCACATGGGTTTTATACTGGGCTTAAGTTAAAAGAGTAGATTCTCTCCACAGCTGGGCTCTGTTCAGTGCCCCAGAGTGTGAGGATAGGGGGCATCTAGGAGCCATTTATGCATCCCTGGTTCTGTGGCCTGACTTACACTGACTTTGGCATGAATTAGAGCAGTTTAAGGGCTGCTCATACTTATGCCTGCTGTAGATCTGTATAGCACAGCATAGCTCTGCCCTGATGTCTACACAACACCTCCTGTCCCAGATATGTCCTCTTTGTCAGTATGGAGTGCAGCTGATGGAGGAGCCAGCTCCCCAGATTTACACTCACCCAGTGGGGGGGAAATATCAGGGGTCAGAATGGTCAGAATCTGGCTCCTTTGTGCTGCCTGAGGGCTCCAAAAGGGCTGGAGATCATAGAATCATAGAAGATTAGGGTTGGAAGAGACCTCAGGAGGTCATCTAGTGCAACCCCCTCATCTAGTCCCACTCCCAATGCTGGACAAAAGCTTTCATTTTAACAGTAAGTAAGGTACTAGCATTTTAAACAGGTATTCTATATACCTGTACTGAAATCACTCTTATGCATAACATTTTGCCCCGTTTAGTGGGGAAATTCTTAGCTAAGGAGATATGGAAGATTTTTGGCCCTTCTGTGCCATCAGACCATAGCAAAGATGCTTAAACATGATAGAGAATCTTCAGTTGAATATATTTTAATGGTTCCAAAATGTTATATGCAATTACAGTGCTATATAAATAAGGAGAAGGAGAATACATATATAAGGAGAAGACATGTTAAGTGCAGGTTCACACACTTATGGCCTGATTTTCAGTAAATCAGAACATCCACAATCTCCCTGAAATCATTGGCCAGATCCAAGGTTTTGAGTCAGAGTTAGGAAATGGTCCCTTTGACCTCAAGATGTCTAGACATAGTCTTATGGTGACTTTCACTGATAAAAGATATAACATTAGAGATTACATAGTGCTGAAATTCAGGATATCGCAGCTGTGCACTCACTTCCAAGAATCAGGTACCAGGCATAACTTCAAACATTAAGAGTTTTTATGGTTTTTTTTTCTTTGTTTAGAGCAGCACAGTCAAGAAGGAATATTACAGAATAATAATATCCTTTTAGTGGTATTCCTAAGGAGAAGATTTTGGGGTGGAATGGAGGAGGGGGAGAAGAAAATACATATAGGGAAGAGTATTTCAGGGAAATAGTAATGATGTGAACATTTAAATGGGCCCTTTAAATGTCCACAGAATACTTTAAGGGAACACACTTCTCAGAAATGGGGCAATTAGCTAATGAGATAATTCTACTCAGGTCATGAGGAATAAGAAGTGATTTTACTGAAAACAGTAATTTACAATATTATGAAAATATAAAAAGTGGCATGAGTGATTTGAAAATTTCTTAAGAAGGGCAATTCTTTTTCAGCATGAAGATTTTCCTAAGACACATTGAATCTGTGAAGTAAAAAGTCTTGGAAAAGAGCACACCCCTCTGGTGATGTCAAAACCTTTCAAAGAGAACTCCTCTTTATAAAGCTCTTTATGTCATATATTTATGGGGAAGTAAATTATCACTACAATGGGCCTATGATAATTTACATCAGTGGATAATCTGCCCCATAGAAATTAAGGCTGGAAGCTACATCAGAGGTCTTCACGTCCACACCCTCCTTTGCCACTTTTCTGAGTATTATATAACCCCTTTTCAACCATTTCCATTGAAGGTGTCTCTGGGACAGCTCATAGCAGTTGCCACATTGTCCAATTTATCTTACTGTTACTGTACTTGTAAATCTTTAGCATCAAACTAGTTCTTCTTGTAATATAGCTGTGATCAGCTGTGACTATGTCATCACCCTCACTCTGTATATATATATATATATATATATATATATATACAGAACAATCTTATTCCTGCACCCTAATTATACTTTCTGAGACCATAATAAAGTATTTTTAATCTTTCTTCTTTTACTACTTTCCAACTCTTTACAAATTTATTAGTATTCTTTGTAGTCTTGCTGTTTTATTGTTTTGAAAGTGAAATTCCCAAAATTGTCAACAGTACTCCAGGTTAGGCCCTACTGACACTTTGAATCTTGTTACCTTGTCACTACTCTTACATGAAGTATCTCTACAGTGGAATATACTACAAAAAATCAGCACTTGCCACCTACAGTAGCAACATTTACATGGCATTTGTGCTTTTGCCCATTCTACGTATAAAGAATACCACACACACCATGATAAAGTCAAATTCCACAGCGTGGTAAATGTTGATTTCTTTTTCTAATACCACCCAGCACAATATAACATAATGTACACCCATGCATAATATTGCTTTTTTCTGTTGCAGGCGCATATTGCAAGCTCCTATTTGTTTGCCACTATTACATCTTAATCATAGAATTACAGACATTAGCTATAGGGGGGAAAAATCTATTAGGTCATGTTGGGCCTCATCCTACATGAGACTGAATGTCACCATCTCTTATTAAGGGCTCTACAACTCACAAGATGGGGCCCTTAGATTATACTGTACGGAACATTTCCCCAAACTTTGTACAATCCACTTATAAATGTTCCTAGTACATTTTCATTTGCTTAATTTTACCCTGACTCTCATTGTGTCATTCTAAATAATTTACCTTGATTCTTGTTTTTGGACTCTTCAATACTGACATATCAGAGCAACACAATTCATGAAAGAAGAAATTACCCCCAAGGACTGACAGCATCCCAATATGTGGCTACCTCCCACAATTTTGTAAAGTCTTCAAAAGCAGGGCCCTTTCAAATTGAACTTTTTGAAGTGCTAATAAACAAAACACCTATTATGATGTAAATAGTTCTGTGGAATAGAAAGGAAATAAAAGGCATGTCTTATGGGCATGGCCAAACAATGCATGCCATAAAATTCATGGTACGATTGCGGCTGCTCACGCTGACCTAGCTTATTACCTCTTCTTCCTCATTTTATTGACTTACTCACTGAATGGGTTAAAAAGGAAACTGTATGATAATACATTTTGTAGCATAAAATATTGGTTCTAAGATTGAAGACTGGAAAGCTACGTATGCCAATATTTCTGAGTCCTTGGTCCTTACGCACCAAGAACAAGGTTAGCTGAGTGAGAAAAACAATTACTGTTATACGGTTATTTTTAAAAATTTCAAATGAGCAAACAATAAAAATACAAAAACGGGGTGCAGTGAAATATAAACAGACTATTATCCTCATCAGGTCTGGAAATCTGGTTCCCATTTCCAAAATGGATATGTTGGTGGTATTGTACCTATTTCTTCTTCCTCCTCAAAAGAAGAGAGTAACGTGCATATCCTTTACTTAAATGACCCACTTCCAAATGAAAATGAAAGGTCTGAACCTTAGGATAGATCATTTAAACACCCTTCCCCTTTTCCTTTCAGAAAGAGAAAAGGAAAGCTCCTCCTACTGAAGCATTTAAAGGCTTAATCAATAACATATGCACACCAAGGGCATTAAGACATCACTTCTGTGCTGTTGAAGTTAACGGTCAATTTGTCCTTTCCATTGTATTCCTCTGTTCTCAGGATTTTATAACTTGGCAAAAATAGAAGAATGATGTTCTTGGCTGCAACTTGGCATATGCAGGTCTTAACCCAAGTACAAATTGTTTTATAATTATTCCTGAGAATTACTTCAGTCTGTTTTATTTTTCTTTTCTTGCCTGAGCAATGTGAAAGAAAAGAATAACTATTTTTTGATGCTTTCAAGACATTTTGGTTCTTCATCTAGCAAAAAATCAAGCAGAGCCTGATGTTTCAAAAGTAAACTTTAGCACACACACAATGGCTTCAAACCTCTTGACTTCCAGAAGGACTACTTATGTGAGTAAATGCTCACTAAAGCAAGTAAGAGATTCACAATCAGGTCCATATTCAGTAATGCAGGTTGGCTCATGGGTTCATCTGAAAATAAGTTGTTTGTGCATGTGGTTGAGTTCTAAATTTAGAATCCAGGTTTAGATAAAAAGGAGAAAGGTGTAATCAGTTACTTCATAAAAGCTGTCTTAAAATGCATGAATTGGATAAAAGGAGGAATCTAATCTGTTTCACTATACTTATATGAGCTGAAACTTACTGGCCACACTACCTGCCATATATGTTTCTAAAATAGAAGGAAAATACATAACAAAAGAAGAAAACTATTTGGAAGAGGATTTTTCCTTCTCCACTTTTGCATTTTTAATCATTCTTACCACACTGTTAAAACACTGCAGACATTTGGATCCCATTGGACCTTTAAGTTTGTAGCTGCTATCTGGAAGTTGGCAGCTTGTACTGAAGCCACTCTGCCTCTGCCCGCAGAGCCTTTGTTAACTGACAGAGGACTGAAGCTGCTGGCTGCCTTTGAAATGGATATGTTGGGTCAGTGGAAACAGTTGGGTGTTTTTGAGCGGAACCTTATTTTTTCTTATTTAAAAAAAAATAAAGCTGTGAAAAGTAGCTTCTTCTTCGTCTTCTAAATGCTTGCTTTAAAAACACCCAACCCATTTGTGCTGACCTGATGAGCCAGTTTCAAAGGCAACTTCAATCCTCCGTCAGTTACAAAGGCTCTGCCAACCGAGGCAGAGCTGAATCAATGCAGGCTTCTCTTTTCTTGATAAGAGCAGCTCCAGACATTAGGCTCCAACAGGTTCCTAAAATCTGTACTATTTTAATAGTATAATAACATGATCAAAAATAGCAGAGAAAATATCTTCAGAACTTTTCCACTTGTTTTCTTCCTCTCACAGGCTTCTTGATAACTGATATGGTAATACAGCTGAGGAGTCCTGATGTTTGAAGGTGGTCTAGATGCTCATATGGTTCAAAACCCTCACTTGCCAATTAGATTCTTGCTCTTGTCCAAACCATTGTAGAACAATAAATATCAACACAAAGGAAAAACAATAAGCTTCAAGCTGTCTGACTTCCAAGACTGGCATTATTGTGTCACATGGAAAAGAAAAGGATAGTGAGGTTTTTTATTGGTCTTTTCAAACTGCAGCAAAATATAAATGGGAGCCAGATATTCCTAAAAAAAACATATGTGAATAAAAGTTCAGTGATTTTACTAATAATGTCACTAGTGAGTTACCTTTAGAAAGGGAATATTGCACCTATAAACTCAATATACTAGGTATGTTGGAATCCGTAAAAATTCCAATTACGGCTTCAGAATTTATTGTGCACATATGGAAAATAATACTTGTAAAAGAGAAAGGGGTTTGTGCCTGGTGCTGTCAATACTGTGAAGGATGGGGTGATTATAAAGCAAATTAACAATACTTTTAAATGTGCATTCACTTATCTTTCCAATTAAATCCTTGTTAAACAACTGCACAGACAGTAATGGTGCTTCTGCAAAGCACTGATCAAGACAGTTTTATTGTAATTTTTACTCTGTAACAATTAATCAAGTAGGCATTTTCTTTATTATTAAATTATTTAGTTAATAAATATTCACAATTGACTAACATATTTGTAGTTTAAAATTTTGATTTTTTTTATTCTGGAACCTATATTTGAGTATTTTCTTGTAGCAGGATCACAAGAGAAGTATTTTAATTTTTTTACCAAAATAATATCTGTTAACTTGAGATGATAGTTTTAATAATAAATGTACCTTTTCTAATCTAGCTCACTTTACTAATTCCAATATCTTTGGCATTTCTCTTATACATACCACAAACATGCTGCTTTCTGCATCAATATTTAAACTCCATAAAAAGTCATATTTCTTTTTCTTCTTTAAATAGTACATGAGAACTAAAAACACAGTAACTGATATTTGAATGGTAAGTTGTGTTTTACAGTTAACACAAGGTATTGCAAATGAAATAATGGCATCCAAAGGTCACCTGAACTGCAAGTAGCAAGCATTTTGCAAACAAAGGATTGTATATAAAGAAAATTAGGAGCTGCCTTGTTTGCTGAATGAACCAGTAAAGACTGAAATTTGTATTTCTATGGTTAGTTTCCCTGAACATACATGCAATTGCATAGGATTATAGTGCTTCCTTGAGGTATTATGAACCCTTTATAGCTGTATTTTTTGTTAATTTAGTGCTTATGAAAACTGGTTCTCTGACAGTTCCAGAAACTGAATTCCTCTCTAGCCACAAAATAGGTACAGCGTAGGAAGTGTGGCAGAGTAAGCTTCGTCCTATGAGCACACCAATGTATATTAACCCTATATTGGGGAGGGTAATTCAGTCTCCAAGATAATATATTCATTCCTTGCAACACTAAATGGGCGTGGAAACAAGGGTGCCAATGACTTCCAACTGTAGTGATGCTTTCTGTGAGGTGGACACTTATATGCCATAACTAAACTGGGATCAGCACAGATTTCACATAGATTAGCATATCTGTTGAAAGCAGAGGTCTCATTTTTCATAGGGTCGACAGTGAAATTAAAGAATATTCTGAATCATGTCAGCAATTTCAGCTGGTTTGACTGGATTCTAACAGCTATGAGTTCGTACATTTGTTTATGTTGCTCTCATCTGCACATGGGCATCACCTACAGTATGACTTATTCCAGTTTATCTTTACCCAGAAAACCAATATAAGGATCATCAAAAACATGTAGTACCTTTGTTGGCTGGATCCTTCAGAATGATCATAACGTCACCAGTATACTGCCAGTTAGTGCTCCTGCTTACTACAGTCCACTGGGCTATCCCCACATGGTCTGGATGCTTCCAAATTTTCACTGCCAGAAATTCAACTGGCAACATGAAAAGTAGCAGGAAGAATGGACATCCCTGATGAGTTCCTCATGCTAAGGTTGAAGCCATTAGAACAGCAACCAATTGTCTAGGCCACAGTTCTCAGATTACTGTTAACTTACTCTCCAGAAGCGCTATTCGTAAAACATTTCTAAAATAAGAAAAATTATGACTATCTTTATATCACCAATAGTCTTTGCAACTTCTAGCTCCTTGAATCAATGATGCTGAAAAATGATGACTCAGAAAGTTTCCAAAGTACTGAAAGATGTTATAATCTGGCCTGTTTATGATCAAGTGATCTTTTCAGCTTTTAGTGGGAAAAATACATCATTGGTAAAAGATAATCTTGTCACACAAAGCAAAAAAAGATGCAATATCAATAGCTTTCCATACAAAAAGAAACCCCCATGCAATGGGCAAAACAAATAAAGTAGTTTGTTCTGTTGTTGTTATTGTTGGCAAAAACAAACAGATTTAGGAATTACCTAACTTTAAGGAACAATAATAAAAGAAAAATAAATTCAGTGAATGAAAAAATTAATGGACTGGATGTGGGGCGTCTGTTTTTATAAAAAAAATACACCCATAGAATTTGAAAATCCTCTTCTGATCTTTTCCCCTTTCTTCCTATTCCTTATTTAATAATGAAATAGTCAATTATGAGATTGCTTGCTTTTTCTACCTTCCCCACCCACTCTATTTTTTCTTTCATCCAGTTTTTGATACTGAAATGTTAACAGTACAAAGACAGGGACCAGAGTTCTGGTTTGCTCTTGAGTTCATTCTATTTAAAACACTTAAAGTACAGTAGGCGGCCTGGAATTTTTTCTATGATAATGAATTTGCACTGGCAAGTACAGATTCCATCTGTTTTAAAACCAGAAAAGTCTACTATTTAATAAAGATGAACAATACAGATTTTTTTTGGGGGGGGGAGGGGAATGCCAAAATCAACTGGGCGTCGAGAAATAACCCCCCAAGCATACATGTGTATAAGGATTGAACACATGTTCAACTTTTGGAATTTAAATGGCCCTCGGGGGCAGTGTTGATTAGTACTTATAGTTGAATAAATTTTCACAGAAACAAAATACTTACAGAAGAGAAATGAAATAAAATAAAAAGTAATTTAAAATACTATTTGTCTGGTTTAGACTAAGTAAAAAAAATGAAGACAGAGGGATTAACAAAAAGCAAACAAAAAACAACCACTACAACCCTGTCAAGTATATTACTGAATATCACCCTCTTCTAGCACTTTCACGATTTGTAAATGAGCAGGGCATGAGGAGATATGAATCAATCCCTGAAACATGTAGGCAAAGTGTGCCCATTCCCTCTCCTCATCTCGTGTCAGCATCAGGGTGTGATTTTGATCGATTGGCAGGGGATGAACACTTTTAATGGTCTTTGTTACCTCAGGGGTGGGGCTCCACTCCAGCACATGACACACAAATCACACTGCCACCCTCCATACCTTTTCATATGCATATGGAAAGTGTGCACAGGAAGTGGAACTAAGCCACTTCTGGGGTAGCGACTGGCTCTATTGAGGGAGGCTGGGGAAGCTGATTAGCTACCACAGTGCTCATTCTGTGGGGTGAGTTTTCATCTTTACACTGTAAACAGTCAACTTGTGATGAGTGTACTCACATTCCCCTCTTTATTTGTTCTGAGTTGCCTGTTGGGGTCCCGGGTATATTGTGGGCCTGGTCTTTTTGGAGTGGGGAAGGGACTTACCCATTGGACTAGACTGGCCAACGTCTGGCGGGTTTTTTACCTTCCACATAGCAGCCTAGAGGTTGGGCTCATTAGTCAGAAGTAAGTTAGCAGGATGCTAAAATTAAAAATAAAATAGTGTTGTGCTGTGTGGATAGTGTCCAATTCAGGGAGTCTATCATGAGCTAGCTCTTGGGGTAAACCCAAGCACAGTACCCCAGGAGGCCACTGGCAGCAACCCAGTGTAGTGTCAGGATGACAACTGACTTAAGTCTCATGCAGACTAATGCACTGCTGTCTGCCTCTTCGTCCCCTACACCAGAGAAGGGTTCTTGTCACTTAAATTCATAAAGTTGCAGCCTGCTCCTTGAAAGCAATTCCTTATGTCTGAATCATTTCCTAGGTGTCCAAACCAAAAATACTGATTCTTTAAAGAGAGATATCAGAGACTCTTTGAGTTCATGGCACACACTATTAAGAGAGCCAGCAGGGTTTGAAACCCTTACTAAAGGACTGTGGAAAAGATTCCCTGACACATCCCCATGCGTGCACCTGCGTAAGGGCTAACATGATCTGGCCTAAACAGGCCTATGGCTGATACTTTCAAAGCTGTTCTAATGGGAACTGGGCATCCAAGTTCCTTAGGTAGCTTTGAAAATCTCAATCTGTACCTCTAGGATGATGCAACTGTATCAACAAAGGCTTTGAAATGCAACAAATAGATGAAAAGATAAAACATGTTGTCAGTAATCTAGAGATACCGTTTTTCTTTGAATTTCCTTTGACCACTTAATAAAAAGTTAGGTTTCCTGAGTATGCCCTCGATAGACAATGTCAAAATGGTCCTAATGTTGCACCTTTGAGTATTCAGATTTGACAGTGGCATAAACCAGAGGAAAGGCCTCCTGGTATTTCTATGCTACCAAATATGAGCGAAGTGCTTTAGCTTTCTGACCTACTTCACAGCATCAACCCTTCTACTTTAGATGGAAACTTGAGCAGTAATGTAGCTTTGAGTAAGCTAATGTTTGGATAGACATATCTAATATTTTTATGGAAGATTTATTTTTCCATTCTTCTGATAGTGTCGAGCAAAGATTTTAGGAAGTGAATAAAGATAGGGAATGCTCTTATTCCTGTTACTGGTTCTGCCCCTCTGTTTCCAGGAGAAATATGTTACACAACCAAACTATAATGATCTGAAAACTATTGGCCTGATTATCCACTCACACCAGTGTAATATAGTTGTAAATGCGGGGGGGTGGGTGGGAGAGGGGGAGAATCAGGAAGCGTGTCTCTGGAGAAATAGAAGGGATGACATCAGTATTAACCTACAGTTCAACAAAGAATTCATACTTCAAGCTGATCCATTTTATTTCCAGTCCTTCAATATATCTTTGTGTGTTCTTCTTTCTGCCATCTTGCTGCCTGGCAGTGATATGCACCCATTACATGAAGGCAGGGCCGGTGCAAGGATGTGTTGCGCCCTAGGCACCTTGTGCCCTCCCCCCTCCCGGAGCCCTGCGGCAGCTCCCCACCCTCCCTGTCCTGAGGCGCCCCCCCCCCCCCACAGCAGCTCCCTGCCCCCCCCCAGCCCGGGGAGCCGTGCGGCAGCTCCCCACCCCAGCTCACCTCTGCTCCGCCCCCTCCCCTAGCCCTGCGGCAGCTCCCCCCCCCCGCCCTGAGGCGCCTCCCCCGTGGCAGCTCCCCCCCCCGCCTGGGGAGCCGAGCGGCATTTCCCCACCCCAGCTCACCTCTGCTCTGCCTCCTCCCTGAGCACGCCGTCGCTGCTCCACTTCTCCCGCCTCCCAGGCTTGCGGCGCCAATCAGCTGTTTGGTGCCGCAAGCCTGGGAGGGAGAGAAGCAGAGCGGGGCGGCGTGCTCAGGGGAGGAGGCGGAGCAGAGGTGAGCTGGGGCGGGGAGTTCCCCTGCGTGCCGCCCCCCCTCTTACTTGCTGCAGGTGGCCCTCCCTGCGCCCCCCTGCCCCAGCTCCCTCTGCCTAAATGCCGACGACGACCGGTGTGGCCGAAGATCCGGCCGCCGTGGTCGCCGCTGAAGAAAATGCCACCCCCCCCCCCCCAAATGCTAGTGCCCTAGGCGACCGCCTAGGTCGCCTAATAGGTTGCACCAGCCCTGCATGAAGGATCTAGTTTTGCTTCACACTGCGAAGTCACAAGTTAACTGATTAGAATCTGCAGGAGTTTGTACCTTTTCAAATGAACAATAACGCTCAGATTGAACCACTGAGTTTCATTTGGCTTCCATAACAAATTCAAGCTCTATATCCTCACCCATAAGGCTTTCACTACACATTTTTTCTCCCATTTTCGTTTGCTGCCTCTCACATTACTTTAACCCTCCCTTTAAGCCAGACTTTCACTTTGACTCATTCCCATCTTTGTGCTATCTTCCATGTGGACTACTATGCTTGGTATCCCTCCCTTGTTGGGCAAACATCCTTCCTCTCCACAGTCAAATTTGCATTTGAATGAATTCTGTAAAATTCCACAAAGTCACACTACATTGCTTATGTCTACACATTCCAGACATTCACACACTGGGTTCTGATGGATTTTATGCCCAGTTGCCAGTCATATAGCCACTACTTATAGCTTGGGAAAGTGCAAAACAAGTTCAAGGCAGATAAAATACCTGGAAATTGACACTGTGTCTTTAGAAAATTTAAGATAATAAATGCTGCAAGTCCAGCCAGTCTTGAGTGCTTTAATACAGAAACTATCGATTGTTTTCATAAATGTAAAACATCCAGACACTTGCCAATAGGCACCAAAATAAATTTCTAAATAAACAAAAAACAAACAATAAAGATTTTTGCCTTGGGATGCTATAGACCACATTTTCAAACTAGCAAATTTTGCATGGGCAGCCTTTGAAATAGAGAAAAGCCTCAATCTGCATATGTAACTTAGATAATTGTGCATCTAATTACTTGATTTGCATGTGCAAGAGTGCCCACCAAAAAAAAATAAAAAGTGCAATTTAGAGCCATGATTGGAAAGAAAAAAAGAGGCTCTTTATCTCTCACAGTACTTTATGCTAGAAGAAAGACCAGGGAATGAAAAGCTGAAACTACTCCAGAAATGGGAGAAATTGAACTGCTATCTGACTAGAGCTTGCACAGTAAAATATGTGATTTGAAAACTCTGACACACACACACACATACATACAAAGCTCTGCCGTAACTTGGTTTAGGATGAATTTGGCAGTTCAGTTTTATCTAAAGATACTGGGCTAAATTCATCCCTGGTGAAATTCCATCACTTTCAAAGTGCTGACATCCTTCACTTAGATATGATTAAAAGTTCACAGAAATGTTTTTAGATTGAATTGAATGGAATTACATCAGGGATGAATTTGGTCCATATAGTTTTCAAAAATAATGGCATGTAGTTGCATTCACAATCATAAAGAATTTCTAACGTATCCTTTAGAAACAAATATGCCATGCTACAGAGCCTCAAAATTATTAGAATCCATGGTGAATGACAGGAGAGTGAACATGTACCAAAATTAGGGATGGGGGAAACAGAAATATATTAATAATACCAAGCACTTATATGAGAGCATTTATAGCATTTCACATTTTCAAAGTTAAGTGTAAACATGAAATAACATAAGAAAAAACTTTCTACCCTCCATTTATATGAGTCAAATCCAACCTGTGGCCCTGAATAGTTCAAGAAAAACAAGGATCTTTTCTATTCTGTCTCAAAATACTTCAAAATACAATAATAAAGTAAAACTCTTTCATAGATTCATAGATTCTAGGACTGGAAGGGACCTCGAGAGGTCATCAAGTCCAGTCCCCTGCCCGCATGGCAGGACCAACATTTATCTAACCTACTCTTAAATATCTCCAGAGATGGAGATTCCACAACCTCCTTAGGAATGTATTCCAGTGTTTAACCACCCTGACAGTTAGGAACTTTATCCTAATGACCAACCTAGACCTCCCTTGCTGCAGTTTAAACCCATTGCTTCTTGTTCTATCCTTAGAGGCTAAGGTGAACAAGTTTTCTCCCTCCTCCTTATGACACCCTTTTAAATACCTGAAAACTGCTATCATGTCCCCTCTCAGTCTTCTCTTTTCCAAACTAAACAAACCCAATTCTTTCAGCCTTCCTTCATAGGTCATGTTCTCAAGACCTTTAATCATTCTTGTTGCTCTTCTCTGGACCCTTTCCAATTTCTCCACATCTTTCTTGAAATGCGGTGCCCAGAACTGGACACAATACTCCAGCTGAGGCCTAACCAGAGCAGAGTAGAGCGGAAGAATGACTTCTCGTGACTTGCTCACAACACACCTGTTAATACATCCCAGAATCATGTTTGCTTTTTTTGCAACAGCATCACTCTGTTGACTCATATTTAGCTTGTGGTCCATTATAACCCGTAGATCCCTTTCTGCCGTACTCCTTCCTAGACAGTCTCTTACCATTCTGTATGTGTGAAACTGATTTTTTCTTCCTAAGTGGAGCACTTTGCATTTGTCTTTGTTAAACTTCATCCTGTTTAACTCAGACCATTTCTCCAATTTGTCCAGATCATTTTGAATTATGAACCTGTCCTCCAAAGCAGTTGCAATCCCTCCCAGTTTGGTATCATCCGCAAACTTAATAAGCGTACTTTCTATGCCAATATCTAAGTCGTTGATGAAGATATTGAACAGAGCCGGTCCCAAAACAGACCCCTGCGGTACCCCACTCGTTATGCCTTTCCAGCAGGATTGGGAACCATTAATAACAACTCTCTGAGTACGGTTATCCAGCCAGTTATGCACCCACCTTATAGTAGCCCCATCTAAATTGTATTTGCCTAGTTTATCGATAAGAATATCATGCGAGACCGTATCAAATGCCTTACTAAAGTCTAGGTATACCACATCCACAGCTTCACCCTTATCCACAAGGCTCGTTATCCTATCAAAGAAAGCTATCAGATTGGTTTGACATGATTTGTTCTTTACAAATCCATGCTGGCTGTTCCCTATCACCTTACCACCTTCCAAGTGTTTGCAGATGATTTCCTTAATTACTTGCTCCATTATCTTCCCTGGCACAGAAGTTAAACTAACTGGTCTGTAGTTTCCTGGGTTGTTTTTATTTCCCTTTTTATAGATGGGCACAATATTTGCCCTTTTCCAGTCTTCTGGAATCTCTCCCGTCTCCCATGATTTTCCAAAGATAATAGCTAGAGGCTCAGATACCTCCTCTATTAGCTCCTTGAGTATTCTAGGATGCATTTCATCAGGCCCTGGTGACTTGCAGGCATCTAACTTTTCTAAGTGGTTTTTAACTTGTTCTTTTTTTATTTGATCTGCTAAACCTACCCCCTTCCCATTAGCATTCACTATGTTAGGCATTCCTTCAGACTTCTTGGTGAAGACCGAAACAAAGAAGTCATTAAGCATCTCTGCCATTTCCAAGTTTCCTGTTACTGTTTCTCCCTCTTCACTAAGCAGTGGGCCTACCCTGTCTTTGGTCTTCCTCTTGCTTCTAATGTATTGATAAAAAGTTTTCTTGTTTCCCTTTATTCCTGTAGCTAGTTTGAGCTCATTTTGTGCCTTTGCCTTTCTAATCTTGCCCCTGCATTCCTGTGTTGTTTGCCTATATTCATCCTTTGTAATCTGTCCTAGTTTCCATTTTTTATATGACTCCTTTTTATTTTTTAGATCATGCAAGATCTCGTGGTTAAGCCAAGGTGGTCTTTTGCCACATTTTCTATCTTTCCTAACCAGCGGAATAGCTTGCTTTTGGGCCCTTAATAGTGTCCCTTTGAAAAACTGCCAACTCTCCTCAGTTGTTTTTCCCCTCAGTCTTGATTCCCATGGGACCTTACCTATCAGCTCTCTGAGCTTACCAAAATCTGCCTTCCTGAAATCCATTGTCTCTATTTTGCTGTTCTCCCTTCTACCCTTCCTTAGAATTGCAAACTCTATGATTTCATGATCACTTTCACCCAGGCTGCCTTCTACTTTCAAATTCTCAACAAGTTCCTCCCTATTTGTTAAATATTTGTTAAATTTGTTCCTATTACTACCCTAAATTAAGAATAACAATAAAAACTTTTTAAAGGCATTGAACACTAAGCTAGAGCTAACAGGCCAACAACTGTTGGGAACTGTGGGCGATTTCCTTTATGATAAAATATCTTTACTATTGTGAAAGCTCTTTGGTCCACTCCTACAAAGTGCAGAGTGCCCACACCCTTCATTGGGTGAAATCCTGGCCCTGTCAGAATCAGTGGGAGTTTTCTCATTGATGTCTATAAAGCCAAGACTCCAGTGGCACTGCAAGGCACTCAGAACCTCACAGGATAAGGCTCAACTATACTCTTAGGGGCTGAGGGCAGATATAGAGGAGCTCAGTCCTGCAGGCTGGTAAGCTATGCTGAAAAAAAATGTGGAAATTCAAAATGCTAGAGTTCAGTGCTTAGCAGGGCCGGCCTTAGACCAAATGGTGCCCCAGGCAAGGAGCGTCTTCAGCACCCCCCTCCCATTTGTTAAACTTTTGAATACTTATTTTTATTGCATTTGTAGCCCATTTAACGACTTTGATGCACGATTTGCATGCATGATTTATCCCTGTCATATAAGACTGACTGACTACCCCCCCCCCCCCAACACACCTTTATAACCCGTGAGGGCATGGCTGACAACATTCTAGGAGGTTTAAGGAAAATGTAGTTCTCAGAAAGTCTGGAAGGTTCCATGAGATTCTACAAAGGTCCAAACAATTCTAGGAGGTTAGTGAAAAATGAATCCACATACAGAATACCTGAAACATTTTACTTCAAACATTCTATTTTCCATTTTGTTGCTAACAAAAACAGCACCCCGAGCCCAGCGCACCTCTAAGCCCAGCACCCTACACGGTTGCCTGGGTTGCCTGCCCCCAAATCTGGCCCTGATGCTCAGGGCCTGAGCAGAGAGGATTCAGCACAGTGTGGAGAAACATGTACAGTGCTCAGCAATGTGAGGAAAATTCTATGCCAGCAATACACCAAGCACTGGGGAACAGGGGAAAAGTAGGCATGATGGGTCCAAAATAGGATTTAGCCTGATTATAGCTGCTTAAGTGCAATCTAGTGGCCTCAAAATGCATGTGTGCAGGCCATTTTCATGATTTTCAGTAACTCCTACTGCGAACCAGGAGATACAGCTTAGCTCAATAACACAGAAATGTGTCTGAGGATTCTTTAACAACAATATCTCAGCCACCTGCTCATTGGCCCAATGCAGATGTGGGACACAGTGTTCTTCATGAACTGTTGGCCAGCAGCATTCACTCCCCTCAATGTATTTTGCCCTATTGGATTGTAAGCAGCAAAGGGAGTGCTCAGCAGTCCGAGCTGTTAACTCACAACCCTCTCCTACAACTCTGTAGGACAGAACCACTTTCTTCAAGGTCAAGAAGAAGGATTCCAAGTCTACTTGTTGCTTAGCTCCCCAAACTAGAGTTCCAGGAAGCCATCTCTTCAGCACAACTCTGCAGAGTGTGAACATCATCTGATTCCTTAAAAACATGTTGCTGTTCTAACAACAGTCTTTAGGCAATTTTGTTCAACAAAAGCAATCAAAAGAAGGAAGAGTTATAGCAGCTTAGAATTTAGAACTGGTTAATTTAATAATACACCTCTTTTGGAATCCTTAATATATTTTAATGTATGAGATTTTACTTCATACTTGAGGTGCTTTATTTTAGCTCAGTTTCCCATACATTGCCTGGAGACTCATTGTCAGTGATGTTTATCAATTCCTTTATATAATGGTGATGCTGTATGCTTAACCCTTGCCAAGAACAGTAAAGTGTTCAACACTGTGAGTGGCTTTGGGATGTATTTGTTAACTAGCTGCCTATACTGGCTTCCACACCTGTAACATGTTATCTATTGATGGATGTGGGATTGGTTTGGATAATATTTGTGAAAAAAAACAATACAATTTTAATATAAAATTTAATTTGAATATTGACTGTATTATGGTTCTCATTTGCTCATTTTACTGTTCATCATCCCATATTTTGCAGGGTGAAATTCTGATCCCATTGAAGTCAATAGCAAACCTCCCATTGACTTCAACGGAACCAGAATTTATCCCCAGTTCTTATGTTTCTGTTTTTCTTCTTTTTCAGCACCTGTGTTTTATGTATTCCTCTGATCTTTCTTTGTTTCATGATTTTTTTTATTCTTGCACTACTTCTTTTGTTTCACATTCAATATTCAGTTTACTTTCACTCTTCCTTTTTTATCCCTTTGCTTACTCTGTTTCTCTGATTTCCATGTTTGCCTCATTCTTGTCATTTTGTTTAATTTCTTCTTTTCTTTCTGTCATTTTCTCTTTCATTCTCCTTCTCATCTCCCTTCTCCCTACTACTTTTCCCTTTTTTTCTGTGGTTTATTTTTCTTTCTTGTTGTATCTCTACCTACTTCTTTGGTGGTTTGTTGTATCTCTCCACCTTTCCTATCATTCCCCAAAATGCAACTCATCATTCTGTGCCATTATTGTATAGCAGATTCTGAAATATTGTCATCTGAGACAGTTATGTACTAAACAAAATATTACCAGGGTGAAGGAATCACTTACCCTGATTGACAACAAATCGTAACTTCTGTATTGTTGCCAGATTGCCGCTAACTCTGTATATTCCATCAACATCCAGACCTAAAAAAGAAAAACATATTTCATATTGGCTCTTGAGAGTATTTTATTTAAGATGACAGTCAAGAAAACATAAATGTCCTAACAAATATAGGGAAGAATAGTACAGTGAACTACTAGATAATAAACCACCTGCCAAAGACCAGAATTATATGATACCTCCTGCCCAATTAAAGCAACACAGAGAAACAAAATTGTAGGTTAACTCAATTGAACCCCAAATACTTTATTATAATGTTGTAGTAATTCTCTCACAGGTTTACAGTAAAGGTAGAGATATTTCAATTAGCTTGGAAAAGAGTAGCATAAGTATAAGAATCAACTTGTGTTTTCATGTACAAATACCCTCTACAAGATGTAAAATCAAATTTGTGTAAGTGTATATTAACTACTTATACTAGCTGGGCTAACAGAACTTCGCCGGTAGAGACACAGACTTTTTGAGCTGAAGGTTGTGAATTGCATTTCTGGTAATGCATGTATTCAGTGAGATTATTGCCATGTAACCATGACATGTAAGACTATGTATGCATGTTAGAGAGATGTTTATGTTATTTACAAAGTGTTTTACTATGGCTCTGTTTTGTACCAAGTTGATTGAGTTTGATGATTTAATGCCCTGGAGGTTTTATTGCAAATAATGAAGAGTGTTTTCAAGGACATCTTGGGAGTCTCATTTCACCCTTAAATCTGATCAGGTATCATCTTTTGGAGGAAACTATCTCCTACAGCAGAGTCTGCTGATATACCCTTTTAAAATTAAAAAAGCCACTCTTAAACTTACATCCCAATGCACATTGTGGGAACATGCTAAAGCATACAAGAACCCACCTCTCCATTCCCGTGAGAACTGCCAATCTCATGAGAACAGAGGAAGAAATCTGCATGCTCCAAAATTTAAAACACTAAACTGTATAGTGCCACTTGAAATGTAAAAGTAGCAGATCAGCATGATGCAGAGGGTGTTTACTGGCGACCCAATGCTCCATGATGGAGTTGTAGAAGTTATTAGTCACTTGGAACCTAAATCTTACCCACATTGTTTTATAAGAAGGCTGACTTTTTCTGCAGAAAAAGCCTAAATTAATTAGCATGTGGTACAGCCCAAGACAGGCTCAGCATTCCTCCTATGTAGTAAACTAAATTCTGCTTTGAAAGCTATCTTTTGAAAGTAAAAAACCCCAGCTCATATTGCAACTTATAACTTATATACTACACTGCAGGACGAACTGAAATTCAGATGCGATTTGAAATTAAAAAATAACAGGTCAACAAGACGCAGAGGAGCGATTATGGGGAATCCTACTGCTGCCAAATGGAGAACGGTCAGCTTGTTTACTCCAGATAATGTGAGTGTATTTTAGGCCTGGGCCCTTGAAATTGAGATTTTGGGGAGAAATGTCCCCACAGAAGTCACTAGCAAAACTCCCATTGGCTTCAAAGGCGGCAGAATTTCACCCTTGAGATTGCAAATGGATAACAGGTCATTGGGCCTCAGTCCCGTTCAAAAAGACTTGTCTATGCATGTAAGAAATGAGTAACCGAGAATGGTGGAAAGGAAGAAGTGCTCTGCTGATGCCTTCTGTGTGTTGAGGGAAATTGGGCAGTAGTGTTGGTAAGAATCTTTAACTGATTTTTCTCAAACTTCCAAAAGATTTGACTATGGTTTGTTTAGAAAGGCAGAAAAAGTTTTCAGGGGTTGGCAGCAGTACTCATCCCATCATTTAATATTTAACATCATAAATATTGTCACAGCAACAAACTGTATATACATATTTAATATTACTAACCATATATTACTATAATATTAATAATAATCATACAAGCATACGACGAATGCCAAAGGTAAAATGACATTACCTTCAACATCCTTCATATTTTTCAAGCCTTGCTCACATGTAAACTCACACACATTGTAGACATTCTGAACCCGTCTCTATCTCCAAAGTTCCTTATACATTGATACACAAATTCAATGTATTTTTGAGAACTGAAGTATAACAGGCATATTGTGACAGAGATTTCCTAAGCAAAACAAGAGCTGTCTGAAGCTGTTCCAGTTATATCAGTCTCGTACAATTGAATTTTTATTATTTCTGAAAGGTGCTTTGGGATGCTTTATATCCAGGTTACATACTGATTTGATAATTGAAGGTTACTCTCATGCTCCCTATTCAGTAAGGGGCATAACCTTTGGTAACTTAACTGAGTTGAGTTGCTTACATGTTTGTTTGTTTGTTTTAAATATTGCTGCAGACACATCTTGCTTCAGTTTATCTTGAACAATTTATTTGAAAAATAAATAATAATTCCATAATATATATCGGTTATCTATGCCTTTTATCAGTCCATTTCATTGTCTACCCTTCATCAGTGGGAGCTCTGCAATCTAATACTGAAAATGATGATTCATGTCAGGAAGATCTCCTTTGGTTATAGAGGGCTAAAGAGAAAGTTTATCTAAGAGAAATCAAAAAGGATTCGGTAATCAAGAACACTTGGAAACTATCCATGTACAGGATACATAACATACGAACAAATGGAAGTTACTAAAATGTTTAAGTAATGCAGCTCTATCTTAAAACTCAACAATCTCACTCTCTTCTTGGAAGTGGGGGAGTAAGACAAACAGAGTAGTTAGTCCCCAGTTTAAGAATGTGGAACTCTTGTGGTCATAGATTGAGAATTGCATCACACTAAATTGCGTAGTGAGTTGATCTAAACCAGAATGTAAAGGAAAAAAACAAAGAAACATTAACTTCCATTTGAATCTAGCATGACTCAGTTCTCAAGCCTTCTGGATATGGAATAAGAGCATGTGAAAGCCACATATAGAGCTCTGTATGTGATGATAATCTCTCACATTAGCAGCACCGGTTTGGAAGAGCTTAGCTCCCTTGGTATCATGCTATTTAAATTATCTGAATCAAGTGAAAATGACAACCTCTGTAGTGAACTGGAGGATATTACATCTTGCAAAATGATCTGGAACATAGAAATAAATTATTATTGTTATAAATTTACTTGGGTCCAGAAAGTAGGTCTGATTAGAATTTCATTTGGACACACAATATGGCAGACAGAGAAAAACCTGAGACTATTACACCAATTATAGTGTTCACATGTCATCAACTTTCTGCTCCGAGAACTTTAAAGGTTAAACTAAACCAAACCAATGTAAATTGATGTATTTGGACATCCTTTCCATTACCACATTATCCTAGCTGGATTGGAAATTACTTATTTTGGAAATCCAATTAGGCCAAGTGCAATTTTTTTTTTAAAGAGAAGGTTCTTGTGTTCTGATTCTGTGAAGAAGTTTTCAAAGAAAATCACTTTTAAGGGCACCTTTATCAAGAATAAAAACATCACTGCTCTGCTGTCAGTGTTTCTTCACGGCAGGCTATAAATACTTAGGGAACAAGATGAAACAAAAGTATTTTCAAAGTGTCCTATCTGGTGCTGGCATTAAAGTGTCCTGGTAAAGAACAATTCAGAAAAAAATATTAATTGTATTAAAGTCAGACTATTTGTTCATCATGTGCTGACTTTCTTGTGTTTTGAAATGGTGTTTATCATTGAGAAAAATAAGTGGTCTTTTTCCCAGTGGGTAACAAGCATTTTTTAAAGAAGCTTAGAATAGGATGGGCACACAATTAGGTATTATCAGAACAAATAGTGGTCAAAACTCAGTGGAAAGAATACAGCTGTCCCAAGCTATTCCCACCATAAATCTTATAAGCTTTCCAGAAAAAAAAATTGGATAAGGTCTGACTCCAGAGTTTACTCATTTAGCTACTAGAATATGGACAGAGTATAACAATGCTCCTGTTAAAAACAGTTATATGTTATAGGTTAGGATACACTGGTATTAGTAAAGGGCAAATCTAAAAGGGAACAGAATACAGGTTGGAGTCAGATACATAAACATCATCAAAGTTATATGAACTACTTTGTATAAGTGAGTTGGTGGGATCATGATAACAGGAGAGCATTACCCTGGGAGTTGTGGCCCAACACTGCTCTGGAGCAGTACAGGGGAAGTTTCCTGTTCATTTTGGACTTGAAGAGATCCCACTAGTGTGTTCTCTACTGAGTGAATATTTCGCTCAGGACTAAGTTGTGTATTTCCCATTCATGGTCTGCAGAGAAGTGCCTGCTTTGGTTGTCCACTAGAGAGTTCTGAACACCTGATAGGTATGTGGCTTGGATAGTGAAGTAGTTTCTGATGCACCAGTTCCGAAGCCTGACTGCTTCCAGGCAGAGCGGAAAGGATCTTGTTCTACCCTGTTTATCTAAAAGACAGTGGTGATATTATCTAACATTATTTGGATAAGTTGTATGAGTGGGAGATCGCCCTGCAGGCCAGGTGGACCACTCTCACTTCCAGCAGGTTGATTTGCAGCCTCTCCTTCCATGGGATCCAAAAGCCATATATGGTGTGGTCATTGAAGTGGTCACCCCATCCCAGAAGGAATGCGTCTGTTATGGTGACACTAGGGCTTGGAGTGTTGAAGCATACTCCCAATCCCACTCGTTATGGGTTCAACCACCATGTGAGAGAGGCAATGACCTTGGTGGGAACAGTCACTTCGCTGTTCATGTGGCTCCTGTCTGGTGTGTAAACAGACCGAAGCCAGGCCTGTCAGCAGGGTAGATGAAGTGTGGTGAATGATGTCACATAAGTACATGAGATCATGTGGCCTAGTAGAGAAAGGTGTACTTTGACTATAATTTTTGGTTTGCGAGAAACCTGTGTCCTCAGATTGCTCATTGATTGAAATCTTTCTGTGGCGAGGAAAGGTCTTGCTGAAATTCAGTCCAATGTTGCTTTGATAAAATTTATCATCCGTGTGGGGCTCAAAATGGATTTTTCTTTGTTCACATTGATACCCTACACTGTTAAAAGATGGAGCAGGAACAAAGTTGCTGACCTGACCTTGTGGTTGGAACAACCTGTTAGGAGCTAGTCATCCAAGTATGGGAAGACTGTGTAGCCATGACATCTCATTACGGCTACCATCACATAGAAAACCTTTGTGAATACCCTGGATGTTGTTGCCAGTCCAAAGGGAAGGACTCTGAACTGGCCGTGTTCCTGACCTACCAGGAACTGAGGAAACTTTCTGTGGGGAAGATGAGTATCTACATGAAAATAGGCATCCTTCATGTTGAGCGCCACGAACCACATTTCCTTCTGTAAGCAGGGGAATATTGATTATAGTGTAACCATCCTGAATTTTGACTTTTGAATAAAGATGTTCAGTTGTTGAATTTCAAATTCTACATTTTCCTGAGCTTCCCTACTTCATAGCAGCCTTCTGATTCTCTGTATAGGACCAAACTGACCAGGGACTCTTTCTGCAAGGGGACTTTCTTGGGGAGTGGAGTGGTCATACTGTTTTACAGCCCCTTTGTGCCTGCATAGGGCTATCTTATAGGCCCAATCCTGCATGCTTCAGGAAAATTTCACATTAAAAAATATAAAACAAAAAAAACCCCAACCAAACAAAAAAACAACAACCCCAAATAACCCAACAACAACTGGCCATCCAGGCATCCCAAAGGTTGATCTTGGTGTGAGGGTTTGGTGAAACACTTCAGGAAACAAGACAAGCCTTTGTCACTCTGCTTGAAAGACATACAAGTGTGGAACGTGATTTTGTATTTTATCAATGTTGTCTGACATGATCAGAGACATATAGTAGCATTCCAACATGAAGAGAGAGTCAGATTTTCCTTGCAGTGATAAATAAAAGGTGCAACAAAAGGAGATGGAAATCTGATTGAGAACTCTTTGTATTTTAGACACTGGAGAAATTGTTCCAAAACTTTGACTTATCCACAATGGAAAACTCAGGTGTCTGGATCTGGATTTTAATCGTTTTTAGCTTGTGCCTCCTCTCTTCCCACCATGCACACACTAGCACATATACTTTTGAAACATTTAATAAACTTTGAACTTTTGAAAGCTTTCACTTTCTGGTTCTAGATAATTCTCCCTTCTCCTCCTCTCTTTATAGACTCCTTGCTCACTACCAACAGTGCCAGCCAAATCTCTTACTTCATGTTTAAAAATCAAGGTAGGAAACCCAATAAATGAACATCCTCTAATGGGAATGATTGCAACACCTGAATTAAGTAATGAAGAGTTTGTATGCAATCTATACCATTTCAGTAATCTTGTCAATATTCTTTTCCTTTGAACTGATGTATTTTTGTGTTTCAGCCCATAACATTGTCATGTAATTTACTTTGTTCCTTTTCATATCACTTGGTGGCAGATTGTTTACTTAGACATATTTGTACAATGGAATAAGATCAACAACAGTACAAAATATGAGTGCTGTTTAACTAGTACTCAGCTCAGCATCATACAGCATTACAGTTAAATACCTAAATCAAGTTTGCTTAATCTTACCCTCAATTGTATAGCACTGTTTTTAATGTCCAAGAAGTTTGTCATTTTAGTACAGGAACAGCAAGACTTATTCAGAAGGTTCACTGTGACAAACAAGAAAACTAAACTTTGAAGATATTTGTTTAGAATGTGTCATCAAAGTTCCATCAAGCATGCAGTATGTTGACTGTAAAAATGCAGTTGCCACTAATACATATTCTTGCCATCTTTTTATCCTCGTTTTTTTGTAGCTAAACAAAGTGACCTCATTGTTTTCCACTGCATTTTCTCTTAAACATTGGCTGGGATGATTGAGATTGAGGAATGTGGGAAAATAGATTCCCAAGCCACGTCCATCCCCTTTAATTCTGAGCTGTAATTTTTGGCTTGGCTTGAATCACAGTCATCACATTTCATTCTGAATCTCTCTGTAAAGTGATCTTTCTTAAACATTTCTTTCACTCATCATGGGATCAGAAACAAAGCCATTCTAGTCTTTCAGTGAAACACTTACAAACGTCTTTTTACAGAGGAATCACAGGAGCTGAATTTCCTTTAAAGATGTTTGAAAGAAAGGAGGTTTTCATTGCCTGATTGTCCTCTTTGTGAATCTTGTCATCTGTATGCCATGAGCTACAGCTATTTTAATCTGTTTTTGTTTGCAATCCATTTGGTGTCCGCCCAAGAAAATGCAGGTGATTCTAATTAACTTACTGCTGAAGATGTGGAAAAATCTCAATTGTGTTACAGAAAATTATACACTTAAAACCTTCCCTCTATTATTTATAATGTCTTATTAATGAAAATGATTGCATGAATATATTTACCACCTGATTCATCTTTGTTCACTTTTTAAATCAACAAGGTTTATGACAAAGGGAAAAAACTACCAAACACAGACCTCGTGTACACATGCCAGCTCTTTGATTTAACTGGAACGGCATTTTAAAAAATAACATTACTCTACTTTATGGAACACAATTTAATATCTGAAATAACTACAATGCAGTTTTCCCCCTTAAAACCATTTAAAATGCTCTAAAGACCAAATTTTGCCCTTAAAATATAAGTGCTCAATTGGAAGATTTTGTCTATCTCTGAATGCTTTCTAGAGAACTTTCATTCTCCTCTCTTTTGCTGGATCTGGTTGTGGGCAGTGTTAATATCTTTGAAGTTTAGGCTAGCCAGGCCCAATGTGGCTAGTGTTTAATCCATATGGCTAAGCATGGACAAAGTACTTCAGTTTATGGCATGTGCCTCATTAGCTGTCCAATCCAAACCAAATGCGTTTCCAGGAGTTAAAGTAGAGCTGACAGCACTGGAGCACCAGTTCCATCTCCTTCACAAAACAGCTACATCTCCACCTCCTCCTCATAGGAAACAACAGCACCTAGTCAAATATGAAAAAGACACGATCTACAGTGTTAGGATCCAGACAACTGTTTAGAATGATAATTGCCATAGGAATAATCCAGTAGCAAAATCTTTCTCCCGCCCACAAACAAAATTAAATCAACTCAACTAGCCAGTAATTCGAAGCCGCCCAGTCTATCCCAATGCCCATCCTACCCATACCCTCAGACCTCCCCAAGAGCCCTAGCAAGCGGCTGGTCTGTGCAGCACATGCTAAAAGTCAACAGATCCAGGCTATTCCACACCAAGAGAGGACATATGTTCCAAAGTTGAGGGAGTCCTGACAGCGAGTGCCCTGCTACCATTTCCTTCTCTTTTACGCATAGGGGTCTCCAGCCCCTCTGAGCTGAACTTGAACACCTCTGGTAATTGCTATTCTGGCAGTACAGCACCACGGGTATGAAAACTGATTTTTCAGGTAGGCAAGTCCCAGGCCATTTAGGGTTTTATAGGTAAAAAATTAAAATTTGTGTGAAAAGCAATAGGTAGCCAATAGAGATTCCAGAGAATGGCCACCATGTATTTCCTGTCAGATACAATGATTATTCAGCAGGTTACTGCTTTCTACCTGCTACTGTTTCTGCTCGTGTGCCCCCATATAGCACACATTGCAGTAGTGTAATATTGATGTGCTAATGGTGTGGATAATAATCGTGAAGTCCACAAGAAAAGTCTGTATCAGAAAAAAGAAGGTTGCCACCACTGGCCAGGTGCAGATGGAAACAGGCAACTTGGCTATTTCTAAGAGATGATCACAAAAGAGTAGCTGGGAATCTAATGAATGGGGGTGGGGAGAAGGGAGAAAGGGTATATCTATGACCAAGAAATATGTACAACATTTCCATTTCTTATATCCCAGCTGTGCCTGTTAACTTCTCAAAACATGTACAGTCGAGGAATAAAGCGTACTTGGCTGATATTTATTGCAATATGCTTTATACAAAATTTCTATCTGTATCTGTTCTGTCACACATTATGTCCTCAAAGAGTTAAGTAACATGAAAAATACAGGCTCAAGATTATATCTGTCATGGATGAAAATACTACATTTATGACTCAATGTAATCCATTCATTAGTTTATGGACCCAAGCCCTCCAGGGAGTATCACAACTCCACATGATATCCTTGAGTGGTATATTTTGCCTTTGGATCTCTGGTTTAGCTGAAAGAAGTTTAAAAACACATGTAGCCTGACAACTCCCTACTGGCTACACAACTGAGGAGGGTCAAGAGCATAAACTATTCCAGCAAAAGCCAGCTGTAACTTATGCTCACTAGACTGGCTCAGGATCAGTCTGTTTCAGACAGTAGCATACAAAGAATTTATGCACTTTGCTAAATCCTCCTACTTTCATTAAACCATGCCCCATTTGGGGATCCATCATCATAAACATTAGGCCTGCATTTTCTGAGCAACAGCAGAATAATAATGAATGCTGTACTTGGGGGGTCTAAACTCTTAACTCAGGGCTATACACTGCCCTGAGTAAGTCTCATTAATTTCAATGGGGGCTGTGGGTGCAAACTGAAGGGCAGATATAGCTCTTTAGGCACCCCAATTCCTCTTACTGATAGTAGAAATAATCTAGTCCACAATAGGGACAAATCCTGACCCTGTCTTTAACAACAAGAGTCAAGTTAACTCCTTACTGCTGTGTATGCTGTCTCGTCACCAGGCTGACCAATGCTGCTGATGATTTGGCTCTGATTTGATGAAGGGGAAGCACTCTGCCGTTGGGTGTCATG